>NW_024412413.1:6683527-6751061 GCF_014898765.1 Herpailurus yagouaroundi | reverse complement strand
TACAGGATGTGCTCAAACGCATGTGTTGATTGAATTAACGGAAAAGGTGCATACAGGTTTTTAGAGCTGTCTGTAAGGTTGGTAACATCTTTAGAAGATAGTATTCTTCTTCTTGTTCAAGAATGGGGAGACTGACGTGCAGAGAAATGCTGTTACCTGGGAGTGATGGCTGAACTGATATTAGTACATGCTTACATCACTGGACCTCAGATCTCTACACAGCGATGCTCTGTGGAGTGTCAGGGCCTCAGTTTCCCATCTGTCCAAGGATTGGAGTGATTAAACGGTGGTTTGGAAGATTATTTCAGTGCACGTGCTGTACGCAGCACTGTGGATGGCAGCATGAATGAGATATCCCTAGCCTCCATGTTAAATTCTGGGTCCTCTCCCTTGCTGGGACCCCCTCCTCCCCAAATCACAGGGAAAGTTAAAAGCATTGTGTTCCAACCAGGCTACTATGCCCAGCACTGAGGGTCTGGGAGCATGTGGGAGGATTTTTCTGGGGGGAGCCACAGGGAAACTGACTTGAGCAGACATGCTATTCTGGGGGTAAAGCGAGTCCTTGGAAAACCCCACCCTGTCCCAGGCTGTTCCTTTTTTTTTTTTTTTTTTTAATTTTTTTTTTAACGTTTATTTGTTATTGAAAGACAGAGAGAGTCAGAGTGTGAGCAGGGGAGGGGCAGAGGGAGAGGGAGACACACAATCTGAAGCAGGCTCCAGGCTCTGAGATGTCAGCACAGAGTCCCGCGCGGGGCTTGAACTCACAAACCGAGGGATCATGACCCGAGCCAAAGTCAGAGGCTTAACTGAGCCACCCAGGTGCCCCTAGGCTGGTCCTTTTGATTGAAGGGTGGTATCTGAGATGGGATTGGGGAAAAGGCTTCCTCTGATAAAAGCGGGTGTAGGAGCTGTTCCTGGAGTTGGGTGAGAGCATTAATCGGCCAGAGAAATGCTGCCTGAGATCCTGGATGTTCAGACTCAGGCAGAGGAGCTGGCTTGGTGACACAGGGAGTTTCCTTGTGTCTCTGTCTTCACACGGCCATCTTATTAGGGCACCAGTCATTTGTTGTAGGTCCTACCCTAATCCAGTATGATCTCACGTTAACTTCATTACATCTGCAAAGACCCTGTTTCCAAATCAGGTTACATTCACAGGTTAGGATTTCAACATATGTTTTGGGGGGACACAATTCAGCCTGCAACAAGGCTCAATGAAGAAAGAACATTCTGGCCAGAGGGGAACGGCAATAGCAGATTACCCTCCTAGTGCCCACTGCTTTCTGGGGTCGTATCTCCAGCCTCTCTCAGGTCCTGATACCTGGCAACTGCTTAAATGGAGCCAGGAGCAAGCTGGTCTTCTGGACATCAAGTCTTCTCAGGCCTCGCCTTCTAGCAGACTCTCCACAGCCTGCCTGTCCCTCCTCTTTCTGCCTGCCTGGTCCCCACCCCCACCCACATCCCACATGCGAGATGGACAAGGACAATAAAAGCTGTTTCACAAGCAGGCGGTGATTAATCGCCAAGTTAATTAAAGAGGCAGTAATTACACTCCGATTTCAGAGGAAGGAGCGATGTCTTGGGCAGGGATGGGTGGTCAGCCTCGGTCTCCCTGAAAAGGTGGGGCTGGAAGACAGAAAGGATTTGAAAAGACGGAAGAAAAAGCAAGTCACGTTTTTACAAAGTGGGTACTCCAACCATAGATGCAATGTTTTATTTGACAGAGTCGGGTGGCAGGCTTAGACGTTCTTTGAAATATTTCATTAGCAATAACAACAACAACATATCGCAGGGGGAGGTTAAGTTTGGGATGTATAAACAGCCTCGGATCCCAGTGTGGCCACTTCACCCAATGGAGAGGGCCTTAAGATTATGTGTAAATCAAATCCCGTTTGCCCACCGAACATCTTAACGTCGGCAATGCTCGATCTTCATTTCTGATTGATTTTCCCCGGCAGAGGCACAGAATTCTTGGCTTTAAGTGTCAGACTCTCTCTGTCAAGTAGTTAATGACCTATAAAGCACTTAAAATGTACTGGAGGAGATGCTATTTGGAGGCACCCCGTGGTGTACCCTCTTCTATTGTCGGTAATCACCCCTCATTTATTTGCTCTTATTGGCTTAGGATTTGCTATCAGGTTTGCCTAAAGTGAAGCCCACCGGGAAAGGTCCAATTCCATATGGGCCCGGATGGGTGCTGGGGTTGGTGTCCCGAGGCAGCAGCAACAGATGAGGGAAAGGGCCTTTTCTTAAGAGTCCTTGACCATGGGTACACTTGTCATCTCCTGGCACATCTTCCCTAACTACCTCATTCCTCCCACAGCTCCAGCCACCAGAGCCTTCCCGGTTTCTCCTCACCATGGGTCTGCTGCCTCAACCTGTCTCCTGAGTCCTGATCCATTCTCTTGGCTGCCTTCAGGACGCCTCCTCTTGGTTGTCACCTGGATTTCTCCCCAAGTTGGCGCTGCACTCTGGTACTTCTGGTTGTGTTTACCGAACCAGCCTCTGTCCACTGGATGGGGCATGGACATCTGAGACCAGTAGATCACCAGGTCTTGTCGGCCTCTCCCTTCCAAAGTGGCTCTGGAGTCTGGTCCCCTGCCCTAGCCCACACCCCCTCGGCCTCAGTCCCAGTTCCAAACTTTTGCCGATCTCAGCAGCCTCCAAATGAAACAGGCCGGCCTCCCCAGAGACATTCACTCAAGTTGCCTCCTAAAGAACAGTGTAGGGGGTTTTGCTCTCCTGCTCCCCGACTTCTGTGTGCCCCTCAGGCCTCAGTCTGGTACCCAAGGCCCTTCACAACCTGGGATTGGTGTCATCTCCCCAGCCTCCCTCAAACACCTCACACATCCTTCCACCTTCAGGCCTTAGCTCATGATATTCTCTGTGTGGAATGCCTTCATCTTTTAAAGTCCCCTCTTTCAGGAAGCCTTCCTTGGTTAGCTCACGCTTGGTTTACTCTCCTTGAGGCTCCCACAGCCCTCCCACAATGTGTTTTCCTTGGGTTTCTGTGTCTTCCTGTCTTTCAGGAACACTTTATTGACTGTCACACATTCAGGGGCATTTCTTGAGTGTCCACTGAGAGGAGAGTTATTAGTAGCAACAGTAAGAATCAGCCAGGTCCAAGTTCAAACCTGGCTTTGCCTCTTGCCTGCTGAGTGACCTTGGGCACCTGCTGCCCCTCTCTGAGTCTCACTTTTCTCCTCTGCCATGCCCCAGAGCTGCCTACCCTTGGGCAACTGAAGGATGATGCCAGCCTGGCAATGTCAATGCCAGGAGTGAGGGAAGAGGTCAAGGTTGGGGTTAGCACAGCGGCTGTGGCAGCGGCGACCTCCAGGGTCAGAGCTGTGAGAGGCAACCACGAGGAGCACAGGGTGAGCCACCTGACCAGGGGGACTGGAAGGCTGAATAGACCTTTCCAGTAGGGAAAGTGTACTAATTTTCTTTTCTTTTTTTATCAAATTTTTTAAATTAAATTTTTATTAAAAAAATTTTTTTAACATTTATTCATTTTTGAAAGACAGAGAGAGACAGAGCACAAGCAGGGGTGGGGCAGAGAGAAAGAGGGACACAGAATCTGAAGTAGGCTCCAGGGTCTGAGCTGTCAACACAGAGCCCAACGTGGGGCTCAAACTCACAGACTGTGAGATCATGACCTGAGCCAAAGTTGGACGCTCAACCGACTGAGCCACCCAGGCGCCCCTTAATGTTTATTAAATTTTTTTTAATGTTTATTTATTTTTAACAGACAGAGAGAGAGACAGAGTGTGAGTGGGGGAGGGGCAGAGAGAGAGGGAGACACGGAACCCAAAGCAGGCTCCAGGGTCCGAGCTGTCAGCACAGAGCCCGACGCGGGGCTTGAACTCACGGACCGCGAGATCATGACCTGAGCCAAAGTCAGACACTCAACTGACTGAGCAACTCAGGCGATCTGAATGTTTATTCATTTTTGAGAGAGAGAGAGACAGAGTGTGAGCAGGGGAGGGGCAGAGAGAGAGAGGGAGACACAGGATCCGAAGCAAGTTCCAGACTCTGAGCTGTCAGCAGAGACCCCGATACGGGGCTCGAACCCACGAACCGCGAGATCACGACCTGAGCCTAAGTGGGCCGCTTAACCGACTGAGCCACCGGGGTGCCCCAAAAAGTGTATTAATTTTCTAGGGCTGCTGTAACAAATTGCCACAAACTCAGGTGTCTTAAAACAGTGCATGTTGATTCTCTGGCAGCCCCGGAAGCCAGAAATTCAAAATTCAAAATTTTACCAGGTGGGTACCAAGGGGTTGGCAGGGCCATGTTCCCTCCAGATCTTTGAGGAGAATCTGCCTCGTCCCCCTTTCCAGCTTCTGGAGCTGCATTCCTTGGCTCCTGAGCCCTTCTTCCATCGTCCCCCAAAGTGGGCAATGGAGCAACTTTACATCTCTCTGCTCCCATCGTCGTATTGCTCTCTGCCTTCTGTCTGTCCTCTCCCCCGCGCCCTCGTATAAGAACGCTTGCGATTGTAATAACCAGGATAATTTCCCCATTTTAAAATCCTTAATCGCACCCGCAGAGTCTTTGCCATATAAAGTACCATCCGCGGGGTCCAGGGATTAGGGTGTGGACGTCTCCGCGAGGCCCACTATTCAGGCGACAGCAGAAGGCAATGGAGCAAAGAGGTTCAGATCGTGGGCTCTGAGGTGGCTTCCGGGCCCTGAATCTGAATCTCAGCTTCACCATTTGCCAGCTGTGAGCACTTGGGCAAGGTGCTATTATCTCTCAGATACTCAGTTTCTTCATCTATAAAATGGGAACAGTGTCTAACTCCAGATAAGAACACAGTAGGCATGCAAGTTCATGGTAGGCAGAGGGGACTACACCTGCCAGAGCCTGGAAGGACCCTTGCGTAGGAGGGAGGGAGGGAGGGAGGGCAGGCTGGGGTGGAGGGGTGGGTGGTGGACTTGGGCCGGGTCCCAGGGAAGAAGTGTGTGTGTGTGTGTATGTGTGTGTGTGTGTGTGTGCCTGGTCCTCTGTCCTGGGGGTCGTGGACAGGGAATACAGAAAGTGTTTAAAGAAGGCAGTTTTTGTTTACTTTTGTTGTGTCTCCTTCAGATATAATTCACGTACCATAAAATTCACCATTTTGAAGTGTACGATTCAGTGGCTTTTGGCATATTCACAAGGTTGTGCACCCATTACCATTATCGAATTCTAGAACATTTTCATCACCCCATAAAGAAGGCCTGTACCCATTAGCAGTTTTCTGGGGCATCTTAAAGCTCTCTGCAATCTCCCAGTCCAGGCTTGAACCCAGGGAGAAGACAGCATGCCCTCTAGCCCTGAGCTGTGGGGTTGGGGCACCGGCCACAGGGCCAGGCCGACCTGGGATCAGCTCTCTCCTCAGCCTCTCCCGGCTTCCTCACAGCATCCCGGGAGGCAGGGTAACCCACTGCACAAGGCTGAGGAGGCCCGGGTGTGGGAGCTCAGGGCTCACTTTCCATCACCACAGTTATCATTTTTATTCCTGGGCCTGGTCACTTGGCCCCAGAGTCTCTCTCCCCGCTAGGCCGCACCCACACAGACTTTTCCTAATAGGTCAAAGGGGCCGGTAGCTCCTGCCCACAGGAGGTAGTAGGCTGTGAGACTGCCGGAGGCAGGTGGGGAGCATTTGAGGTTGGGTCCAGAGAGGCCGGAGTACGGGGCCTTTTTTTTTTTTTTTTTTAATGTTTATTTATCTTTGAGAGACAGAGAGAAAGACAGAGTGTGAACGGGAGAGGGCAGAGAGAGAGGGACACACAGAATCTGAAGCAGGCTCCAGCCTCTGAGCTGTCAGCACCGACCCCGACGTGGGGCTTAAGCTCACGAACCACGAGATAGATCATGACCTGAGCTGAAGTCGGGCACCTACCCGACTGAGCCACTGGGCGCCCCAGTACGGGGCCTTTTTAGGGCCTGAGCATCCCTGACGCTCCCCTACCCATCCAGCCATTGGCCGGGGGGCGGGGGGGGGGGCTCTGACCTGGCCGGAACACGAGGACACAGCAGGGGCGTCTTCTGTGCTCCCACCCCGCACGCTGCCATGGGATCAGTGCTGCTGGCTGCATGGAGGGGCCTAGGCCCTGCATGGTCAGGACTGTCTGGCCTAGCCTAGAGGCAGCTGAGGCAGGAGGGAAGGCCATCTGGTGAGGCGAGGGACAGTGGTCAGAACATTGCTGAGCCGGCTGAAGCATTCCCTGGCAGCGACAGGGGCTTCTGGGATCAATTAACAGAACCACCCTAACAGGGCTCTCGGGCCCTGACGCGTGTTCCACAGGCACGTGGCATCGATCGAGCTTCTGACAGCTTTGGGAGCCAAGAGGTGAAGCCAGGGGCCCGCTGCTCGCCTCTTTCTCACGTGCCCCGGCCTGGTCTCCCACAGCTCCACACAGAGCCCGCCCCCTCCCGTCTGGAGGGAGGGTGCTAGAGGCTTCCAGGACCCGCGCTTTCAGTCTCCCCTCTCCTGGTGCGGATGGAGCAACACGCCTGTCTCGATTTTCACCTACGTAAAATGGATCACCTACTGGGGCTCACTTCCTGGGAATTGGAAAATACAGTCGTCCTTCCTCTTGCAGTGAGAACTGGGGCACTACATTGCCAGCAAGGGAAGAAGTTCATTCATTCTTCAAACAAATGGTTCTTGGGCCCCTGCAATGCGTCAGGCGCAAAGAGAAACGCATAGCACACTCGCCGCGCTCAGAAGGTTCGGGGCCGGCCGGGGGTCGGGGAGATGGATGTGGGTGAAGGGCTTCAACTCAAAGGGGTCAGAGCAGGTGAGAAACGAATAAACTTTTCGGTGGGGGAGGGGTTTTGAAGGAGGTTTCACAGAGAAGGTACGATTTGAGCGGGAATGCCTCGAGCAAAGAACGGGGTGAAGGGCCTTGGGGCGGAGAAAGTGGGAGAAGCACGGGCTGGGAGGTGGGGGAGCTTGGCATCTTGGGGAACAGCAGCTGCGGATGGCCGCACGGCTGGGGCTTGGGGTGCCCGGGCCGGTGGGAGCTGGTCAGAAATGAGGCTGACGATATCACCAGGACAGAAGCATCTGTCTCTTGTCCCAGACTCCGCACACGCACTGGAGCTGGACAAATATTGTAAGAGCCCTGAGTACTGGCCTGAGGAGTCAAGGCTCCATCCCGTGGACAGAGGAAGCCACCGTGAGGTTTCGTAGAGGGTGTGAGGAAGGGGCCCGACTTCCTCCTTCCGCATGTGGACGTCCATCGCTCCCAGCACTATCTGCTGAAAGCCCGTTTTTTCCCCCATTGAATTATCTCGGCTCCTTTGTTGAAGTGAATAAATGGGAGGTATTGCAGGGTTTTGAGAGAGGGGAGAGGTGTGGTCAGATGCGTGCGATTGGAAGATCAGTTTGGTGGTAGAGACTGGGAAGGGCTGGAAGGAGAAGGGATGTTCTTTAAGTTTCTTTATTTATTTTGAGAAAGAGAGAGAGAGAAGGAGAGGAGCCAAGAGACAGGGAGAGAGCGAGAATGCCAAGCAGTCTCTGCACTGTCAACACGGAGCCTGACGCGGGGCTCGCGCTCCCGAACTGTGAGATCATGACCTGAGCTGAAACCAAGAGCCGGATGCTCAACTGACTGAGCCACCCAGGAGCCCCTGGCAGGAGAAAGGATTGAAGGGAGACGAGCTGGGTGGGCTGGACCCAGGAAGGAAGGGGAATTGGGGAGAAAAGCAGTCCCCTGATCAGGCTGGGGCTCCTGTGGGGAGGCTGTACCCTGAGCCAAGGCCGCGAGGTCAGCCAGCCTGGGCCACCCAAGCCCTGTGGCACTCACCGGGGAATCTGAATGGGGGCGGGGGGTGGGCCAAGGGACCCAGAGGGAAAGCTTGTGCTCCTCAGCCCCTCAAGGTCCACCAAGTGGTAAAATTAAACCCCCTCCAGACACAGCCATCGCAAGCAGGTTTTCAGGTAACGAGAGGATTGTAAATGCAAAAACAATGCCAATTACAGCAGCATTATCCCGGATTATGAAGCTTCCAAGAGGCAGTTCACACCTCCAGGCATGTCGTGCCCGGAAATTTCCAGGGGAGGCTAAGGGATCCAAATGTCTAGGCTGCCTGAAGCCAGGCCCCGCAGTGTGGGTGGGCTGCTGGGCAGCCCCTACTCCATCACCTCTACTGACCTGCCTTTGTTTCCCCAAGAAGACAGACCACCCCAAAGAGGACCCCCCCCAGCCCCCGCCCCTACGATTCTGAGCGATATAAGCCTGGTCGTTGATCTCTGGCAGAAATTTGTCCCTTCAAGGACTTCCCCAGCCCTGGGGGCCGTGAGTCCATCTAAGACACTTTATGCAACCCCCCCCCTCACCTGACCCATGGAGTCAGGAGGGCCACACACAGTTGGAGGCAGCCCAGCGCTGCCCCTTCTGTGCGATATAACCTCTAGCCAGTCAGCCTCTCTGAATTGTGGTTTCTGCTTTGGTAAAACGGGAAGACCCCCCCCCCCACTTGGCAGGGTGTTTTCAGGGTTCAACGAGCTCTTGTAGATAGGCTTGAGGAACGGAAACTGGTACAAACTCCACGCGTGACCCCTCTGGCAGCCTCTGTTAAAACAGTGAATGTCCACGCTCTAGGCCCCGGGGATTCCTTCTCGTCATTTCCCCAAGGAGAAAGTTCTTGCAAATGACGCCCAAGGATGTTTCCTGCGGCCCCTTCTGTGAGGTTGGAAATTGTAAACAACGGAAAAGGCCGTTTCTAGGGGCTTGGCTAAATTAGGATCCATCGGTCCTGTGGAATCCTTTGCTGTAATTAAAGAGTCTGGTAGCTTCTGCGTGGCTGTCACGGGCGGATCTCCACCACGTGGGGCTGTATGAACAAAGCAAGCACCTACAGAATCATTCCATGTAAGCTCTTCGGAGCCCCCGCAAGCACCATACATTTCATATGTTCGTGTACATGCATATGTGTACGTGGATGCAATAAAAACAGCCTGGAAGAAAACGCACACACACACACACACACACACCCCCAAATGACCCAGTGGTCACCTCAGGGCGGGGTCACCGGGATGGAGGCTGTAACTGGCGGGAGCATCAGGGGGACTTTTACAGCCTGCGTTATGCCTGTTACACCTGCATCACCTGCTTGGATAAACACATCCTAAACGCAGAGTGCAGAGAGGAGGGTCGGCCCCGTGCCCCGCCAATGCTCGCAGGCCGTGATTATGACCGCAGGTCAAGGGAGGAGCCTAGTAAGGGAAGTGTCCCAGGGCCCTGTGCTGCTGATGTCCCCAAACTCTTGGAGTCTGAATCCAGGTCTGAGGAAGCCCCTCAGGCGGGTAAATGACGTCCGTTGGCACGAAGGAGGGACAGAGAGACGCCGCTGTGGCAGCCTGGCGGGGCTGAGGCCATGGCCCACCTCTCCTGGCTGAGCAGTCTGCCAAGGAACCTATTGAGCTACATAAAAATCCATCCTGGAAATCCCAGAGGCATCCTTAGCATGGAGGGCGCCTTTAAATTAGAAGGGGAAAAAAAAAAAAAAAAAAAGGCAGATTTGCCAGTAACTTGATTTCAGGTTGGCGAGGGCTGATGGCCAAAGCGCAGTGGCTCTGCTTGGCCAAGGCCCCCAGGCCACACGGTCCTGCAGTATTGGGTGTGAGGGGAACCCCGGCCCCACCGAGGTTCTGTGTGGAACCGCACATGTTCCCATGGAAACTCTGCTTTGCAGATTCCTCTGGAAATTGTCACTGAGGAGAGGCAGCCGCTTCCCACACCCATTTTTGTGTTCCTGGGTTTGGTTTCCAGGGATGATTCTCTCAGGCAAGCACCTGAGAGGAGCAGGAGCAGAAAGGGGGTTGGAGGCTGAAACCCGGAAGGAACGGGCAGCGGGGGCCATTTCTGAGTGGCTGCCCCAGAGGAGGTGGAGGGTGCCAGAAGTAAGCTGAACTGTTTCGGACGCCTGAGGCTGAGAAGAGGGTGTCAAGGCCCGACCTAGGAGGGCAGGGGGGGCTCCGCTGAGAGCTGGAAGGAAATCCCCGTCAGAGCCAGGCAGGCTAGATGGAGACTGTCCCCCTGAATTGGGGCAGGGTCTGGGTGGGAAGAGGCTGTGCCCAGGGCCTGGCCCTCAGGGGCCGCGGGGTGGGGGCGGGGGAGGGGGGTCCACAGCGCTAGGCCAGGAATCCGCCCTCAGGATGTGGCCATCCACCCTTTGGGTCTAGGGCCCCCTAGGGCTCCACTCTACCAGGGTCTCACCTGTTCCCCTCCGATCCGACTCCCTCGGGGTGCTCCCAGCTGGCCCTTCTTCCTCCGGCCACTCCTGTCCCGCCTGGGCCAGGAACAGCCCTCCCCATGCCATCCCTCTCTGTTTGCCTTGCCCCCACCCCGGGTGCTCCCTGTGGGGGCTACAGAGCCTGGGTCCCCATCTCCCCCAGGGAGTCCTAACCCCTCTTTTAGCAGACCCCCTCCACACTGCTCCGTGATAGCCTGGTTTTCCTGGAGGCTGAGTGCGGAAGAAAACGCACACCCGCTGAGCCTCTGGAGGAGCACAGTTCCCCTCTGTCCCCTCTGAGCCACGCCCAGCGGTCTTGATTGTCACTGCAAGCGAGGCTCAGGGGGACATGGCTGCTGGGAGGTAGAGGTGGGGTTCGAGAGAGGCCAGCAGCCACCCGGCCTCACAGGGCTCCCCCCTGTGCCCATTCAGAGTCCAGAGGCCACACAAGCCTGCCTGCCCTCAAGGAGCACCATTCGAAGCCCTCTCTGTCCCCTTCTCCTCCCTTACTGCCACCTGCACCCCCCTAAAGTAATCTGCCACCCCTCCACCTACACCAGCCCTTCGGGCTCAGGTGGGAACTGTTGAGCCCAAGGAGGGACGAGATCCTATGTAGGTTTTATCCCTTTGTGGAGAAGAGACAGGGGGCGGGGCAGGGCAGCCTGGACCAAGGCAAGCAGGTGTAGCCCCCTCAGGCTTCCCCGGTACCCCCGGAGCTGGCTGGAAAAGTCTGACTCCCAGCCTGAGGGGCTGGGGTCCTGGGGCCAGGAGAGAGAGGCCGAGGCCCAGCAGGTAGCCTCCTCCTGGTCTTGCTGGCTTTGGTGTCTCTGGGGAGGCTTGCTGTCCCCTGAGCAGCATGCCTCCCCTCCCCCCCCCCCCCCCCAGTATGCCTCCCCTACCCCCAACTCCCAACCCTGGCCTCTGCCTCTGGCTGTTGGAGTCTGCCTGTTGGAGTCCGGAGCCTGGAAGACACTTCTGCAGGCAGCTTCGCCCCCTGAACAGGCAAGGAATTCATTCAACTCCAGCCTCCTGGTGAGCAGGGCCCTCTCCACTCAGCCTTATAATCCCACTAGAGCCTTCCTTGCGCTGTGCTCACAGACCAGGCTCAGAACCAAGCTTGGAGGCTGTGGGCTGCCCTGTCCTGTGGGCCCAAGGAGGCTGCGGGCCAGCCTAGCAGAGGGGCCGGGATTTCTTTCGAATGTCAGTCTACTGCTTCCCCTCCCCCAAGACCCCCCAGCCCATCTACCCTGAGGGAAGGGCCTGACCTGCAGACCCAGTGCCGCCTTCAAGCTGCCCAGTACGGCACAGGGACCAGGGCCGGGGCTCATGCCTTGGGCCCCCCCAGCGTCCCTAGACACGTTTGGGGTTTGTGTGCAAGGGCCCCTCCCTCAAGGACCTCTGGGAAGAGCGCGGGGGTGGGAGGGAGGATTTTACAAATGAGATCGTGGAGAGCAGCAGGGGTGGCGGAGAGCAGGGGAGGGAAGGAGCAGAGACCAACAGCCCAGGTGATCCCCACCTTAGCCCCCTCCTGCCTGTGTAATGGGCTGCTGAGGACTTGGAGCCCCAGAAACGGCTCTGTGCAAGCACTGAGGGCCACTGTCTGCACGGGGCCTGAGCTGCGGCCACATCGAGGGGGCCCTCCTGCAGCCCAGAGGAGCCCCAGGCACCAGACCACTCGGCTAGAGCGTGTGAGGAAGTGCCCCGGAGCACTGGGGCAGGTGCACAAGGCAGCCAGAGGGAGGAGGTGGGTGGGGTCCGCGTGGATCAGATGGTGAGGGCTCTGGGGTAAGGAGAAGTCGCCGAGGCCCTGAGGGTGGAGGAGGGCTGCAGGTGTTGGCAGAGCGTGTAGAGGGCCAGGTCGATGGGAGACGGCTTTGGGGTCCCCGTTGGGGGATGGAGAGCTTCAGGAGGTTCAGCCCGTTTGGCCAGCATCTGCCCCAAACGTGCCGGATCTGCTTCCTCAGCTGCCCTGCTCCAGGCCCCCAGCCTGACGACCGGCACTCAGCCACCTCCTTGGCCTCTGGCTCTGTCCCAGAGCCCAGCCCCGCCTCTGCACAGCTCCTTCGGGCCCACACCCCATTCCTCCTGCGCCAGCCCCCTCCTCTACTTTGTGCGGCCGCCGCCTTGTGCCTTTGACCTAGCCAGGTAGGGGCACGGAGGTGGGGTATTTGTGTAGTCGTTCCTTTATTCATCCCCGCGGATGCTCGCGCTCACGGCACCAAGGGTCCTTTGCTGGGAACCTCCCCGAGGAGCTCACGGTTGGCCTCGCCGCCGGCTCAGGCCGTGGTGCAGGCTGGCGCCCAGAGAGCCCATGAAAGGGTGCGGAGGGCTTGGGGAGGGGCTGTGTCGAGGAGAGCCTGTGAGGACTGAGGAAGGGCTCCCGGGCAGAAGGGACAGTCTGGGCAAAGGCCAGATGTGAAACGCTGTGACCGGTGGGTCTGGCTGGGACACAGAAGGAGGGGGTAGGGGGCAGGCCAAGGCCGGAAGTGCCTTGAATGTGGGGGCAAGGTGATGGGATGCCCCTGGGGCCTCACTCCTGGGATAGGACAGGTCCTGTGGAAGGAGGAGCTGCTGTGGGGCATCTGATCCAGGGCGAGACCGAAGGGCCCGTGGAGCTCATCCTAGAGATTTTCATAGACCAGGTTAAATTCGCTGTCATTCGTAAATCTGTGCATTTTCTCCTGGGGAAAAAAAGGAAGGAAGGAAGGAAGGAAGGAAGGAAGGAAGGAAGGAAGGAAGGGTAGGACACAAGGAGAGAAGAAGTGGAGAAAGGAAGAGAAAGAATAGGTAGGAAGAGAACAAAGTTGTACCAATGCAGTTTTAGTCAGAGGCGCAGCTCTGACTGGGAGGCCTGTCCTTGTCCCCAAGGCCACCTCACCAGTCTCTTCCTCCACTCCACCCACCCTTGCTCTCTGCCCTCCAGCCCTTCCGCCTCCCCACATGCTCCTCCCTCTGCCTTGGGTGTTCCCCCACCCCACCAACTCCCCGACCACCACCTACTCCCCCTGCAGGGTTTGGTTCAGCACCCCCGAAAACCCCCTCCCCTGGCCCTAGTCTGATGCCTCCCCCCAGCACACCCCTCACAGGGGGCTGCAAATGCCTCTGTTTGTTAGTGAGTGTTCCTGCAGACCCGAGGCTCCCGAAGGGGCCAGCCGTCCTGGCGACACCTCAGAGCCTGGCACATGGCGGGCACTGCCTAGGATGGCCCAGACATCCTTGGGGGGTCTCGGCATGGGGAAGCCCTGCTTCCAGTCAGGGCCTAGTTCAGGGCTGAGTAGAGCACGGGCTTGGAGAAGAGGAGTCAACAATGCCAGCCTGGGCCTCCTGGGCTGGGGGGAGGCCAAGTTCCAGCTCCCTCACTTCTGACGGCTCTTCCAAGATGCCCGAGGGCCCACCCACTACCCAAGGGCTCCTGTACTGGCTCGATGAACCCCCTGCACCTTATGATGCCCAAAGCTCGGGTGTCGACATTACTTAACCTGGAACTCATTCGAATTCAGGGCAGTTGGTTTTGTAGGAAAGGGTCACTCATCCAGTTTACAGATGAGCAAACAGGTTTCAGAGAAACCATGACCGGTGGCACCTGGGTGGCTCAGTCGGTTGAGCGTCTGACTTCGGCTCAGGTCATGATGTCCCCGTTCGTGGGTTCAAGCCCCACGTTGGGCTCTGTGCTGACAGCTCAGAGCCTGGAGCCTGCTTTGGTTTCTGTCCCTCTATCGCTCTCTGCCCCTCCCCCGCTTGTGCTCTGTCTCTCTCAAAAATAAACATTAAAAAAAAAGAGAGAGAGAGAGAGAGAAAGAATAATGATCAAGTGATATGCCTTGGCCTCCCTCATGATGAACACGGACCCCTGACCGGGCCAGCTCAGGCTTCCAACTTTAGCCAGTGTCAGCCTGGGGACAGCTGGAAACCTAATAACCCCTGCCCGATCGACCAGTGTAGACATTGCTCACACCGCAAAACCCTACGGGGCCCCAGTACCACGTTTGACCCTCATGGCAAGTCTGTGACTCAGTTTACAGAGGAGGGGACTCAGGCTCAGAGGTAAGCCCCTCGGCCAGGGCTGCGCAGCTGCCTGGGGACAGAGCAGGGGCTCAAACCCACTAGTCCCCTTAACCGCTAGGCCGCCTGCCTAGGGGAGAGGGCTCTGATTCGACTGCAAGAGGTTCACTCCTGTGGTCCTATTTACCCCCACTTCACAGATGAGGAGAGAAGGTCTCACGGAGTAAAAAGGGGAGCCAGGCACGCTGCCCCACCCCCCTGCATACCTGGGAGACAAGGCTCTGGGTTGGGGGGCAGGCTGCTGGGCACGGTCTGGATGCAGGAGTAGATTTCAGTGTCTCTGCCCTGTAGAGACTGTGGGAAAGGGCAAGGGTCAGAGGAAGGTGACCTGGGGGGCAGGGACTGGGTCCCAGCAGCCAGGCCTCCCCGTTGTGATCACCTCTGCCTGCGGGCCCCCAGGAAACAGGGCCCTTTGGGCCACAGCCTGTGAGGGGACAGTTACCTCGCCCAGCTACGTCATGCACGGCCATACCACTTGTTCACGGAGACTCTCCTCTCTGTGCCCCCTGTTATCTGCCTCATACCATCTCAAGGTCTTCTGCTCAGCCTGGGTGGGCCCTCTATAGGCTTCTGCCAGGGGCCCAGATCCACTCCCACAGTCCTTGCCGGTCCTTAGGCCCTCCAGAGCCTGGTTGCCAGCAGTCCCGGCCATGACACCCATGGCCGTGGTTCCAATAGGATGCCCTCCCGGCACCTGTCCTCACTCCCTGGGTCCAAAGCCACTGCACCCATGAGGGTCCTGGCCACCCATCCACCCCTATAGGATTCCTTTGACACCCCCACCGCAGCCCCTGCTCACAGATGACTTAGGCACCTGCCGGGTCATACACCTCTCCCATTAAGCTGTACCTGGTGCGTGTCTGGGTCACTGAACCTACAGCTTTTGCTGGGCATACTTGGAGACTGGCACCACAGGAGCTATGATGAGGGGGCTCCTTGCTCACCAGGGCGTGTGCCTTGAGGCCACAGTTACTCTTGGCCTAGCTATGAACAGCCTGGCCAGAGGTGTCAGGACGGTAGAAAGAGCTAGGCCTTGAAATCAGACAAGAGTAAGCATCGCTCTCAGCTCTGACCATGTGCCAGCCCTGGACAGCCCCTGGAACTCTCTGTGTCTGAGTTTCCTCACCTGTGAGATGGGAATAATCATATTTTACCTTGCAGGCTCAAAGCACGATTAAATGAGATACTGTATGTTTGGCACAGGGTTTGGCAAATAGTTGTTGCTGAACACCTACTGAATGACTATGAGTTGAGCAATTGTCCGGGGAGGCTTGGTGCCTCCCTCCCCTCTCTGCGGTCAGAGCCTGGACCCTCCTCCAGACTCTGTGGGGCACCCGGGTCCCATGCGAGGAGCAAACGCTGTTCTTCGGGGTTGGCACATCAGAGCCACCAACGGCCTCGGCGAGAGGCAGGAACCTTCCCTTCCCGCGCGCGTACATGTCATATGGAAGCCGGCTGGTTGCCAAGGAGGTGGTTTCCCTGGCAACAGGCAAGCAGGGGTTGCCGAGGCAGGCTGGAGAGACAGGTGGTGCTCTGAGGCTAAGGGAGGGGGGAGGTGGGGAGGAGAGGAGGGAGGGAGGCGCGGAGAGGTAGCAGTGCATGAAAACCCGAGTAATAAACCATTGGCGCTCCGGAGACCCTCGCTTCAAGGGCATCACACACAGAGATGGCTAGGCAGCCCTGGGGATCAGTTCAAGGGGCCCTGAGTCAGGGGTCTTGAGGAGAGGGGCTTCTGACCCTCCTCCGGGGAGGGAAGGGGGCCAGACTGCCCCAAGGAGAAGCCCCATCTCCAGTGGAAGGCGACCTCTAGGGTCCCTGCTCAGGCCTCTCTGGTCTTCAGGCCTGCCTGGCACACAGAATAGGCATCTGCTACTCAGCAGCCCTGTGCCCCCAGCCTCTGTCCGCCAGACCTGGATCTCCTCCGAGCTGGCAGGCCTTCCAAGCTGGACATTTCCGGTCACAGAGTGAAGGGAAAAAAGGGCCTCCCTGCTGACATCTCAGCAGGGGAGCCGGTCTGGGGTCCCACACGTGGCTCCCTTCTCCCTCACGTCCAGCCCACGTGGGCTGCCTGTCACACATGAGCCCAGAGAGGCTCAAAGATGTCTCGGGTCACACAGCCCCCTTGGGTGGCAGAGCCAGGATTGAAACTCAGGCCTCCTGCCCCAGCTCCACGCACTCCCCCTGGGCCAGGCAGCGGCTGGGGGACTTCTGAGACACGGAAGAACACCCTGTCACGGGACCCCACCAGGCCTCTGACCCTGCTGAGGGCAGGAGAGGCAGGGGGGCTGAGGGCAGGGCAGGCTGCAGGGGTCGCTGCCAGTTAGCAGCTGCTGAGTGAAGCCTTTGACAAGCCCTGACCTGCTGGGCTGCATTTGCATTCAGGGTGTGACCCGCTTCGATGGGCTGTGAAATGCCTGGCGGCTTCGGGGGCTCGCACCTCCTGGCCTTCCTTTGTGGTGATGGGAACTGCCTCCCTCGGGGTGTGCCTGCTGGGAGAGGACTGCCCTGGCCTCTCAAAGGGCCGCACTGGGCTGGGCTGGGCTGGGCTGGGCTGGGCTGGGTTAGAGCAGGGCTGGGCTGAGCTAGGCTGGCCTGAGCTGGGGCGGCTCGGGAACGTACTGTGCTCAGGCCGTGCTGGCCTGTGCTGCGCTGGGCCAGGGCTGTTTGTCTGGGACCCGGGCCCCCCAAGTCCTTTGCTTCCTGCTGCTCTGTGGGCCACAGTGCTGACCCAAATGGCTGTCAGTGCTGAAGTGTGGAGTCAGCGGCAAAGCCTTCCTCCAGGTCAGCTGAAGCCAAAGCTGAAGTCAGCTGCCCCGGGGCCAGGACCTAGTACGAGGGTTCTAGACATTGGTCCCCCTGTAAGACCTACCCCTCCCTGTGACCAGGAAAACGCAGGAGCTGCACTCTCGCGGGCACCTGCACTTAGGGACTTGCACAACGCACTCTGGGGGCAGCTGGGGGCAATTTGGGGGTGTTGTGCCAAAAGGCCCAGCGCTCATCGGAGAAGAAGTACCTCTGCTGTAGGTCAAGGTCCTGGCATGTCTGAAATGAATGGCCCACTGAGGGGACAGGAGTCCGGGGAGGCAGGGCTGGAAGAGCCCTCCAACGGAGGCTGCCAGGCTGAAGAGCTGGCAGTGGGGAGTCCCTGGAGGCTTCTGAGTGGGAAGCGACCGCATCGATGGCGTGTTAGTGAGGTCCCCCCGCTGCAGTGGGCAGGCAGGAGGGCAGCAGGCCAGGCTGAGGATGTAGCAGAGCTGAGGGAGGTGTTCCGCAGAGCAGATGCCCCACATGTGCCCCGGGGTGCCCAGCACCGAGCCCCGTGGAAACCCAGGCATCTGGAGGGTAAGAACGGCCCTCCGCTTGTCCATATGGCACTTGACTGCTAGGCACCCACTGTGTGAGACAAACCACGGTCACAAAAGTAAGAGGTGGCCATAAGGACCACAGAGGGACACGGAGAAGGAGGATAGGGAGGTTGGGGTCGTGGAGGGGGTGGGGAGCTTGTATTCTAAAAGGGAGGTCAGGAAAGACCTCATGGCCAACGTGCCATCTGAGCAGGGTGCCGGGGAGGGAGGGAGCAGCCCCCATGGACAGCTGCAGAAAGGACACTCCGGAACAGAGGGCACGGCCGACAGCAAGGCCCCATGGTGAGGGAATGCCTGGTGTTTGGGAACAGCAAGGAAGCCAGTGTGACTGGAGAGAGGGGGAGACCATGAGGGCAGAGCTCGTGGAGGCTCTGTCCGGGGCTCTGACGTCAACCCTGAGTGAGGCAGGAACCTTGGGAGGTCGGTGGCAGTTGTGAGAACGTGCTCCCCAGACCTCCAGGCCCAGGGACCAGTACTGACCAGGGGCCCCAGCTGCGGGGCTCTGGAAGCCATCATCATGGGTACACGGAAGCCACGGAGGCCCTGGGGGCTCCTCCCAGCCGGTGGCCAAGCACAGTGGGGGTGCCCGCACAGCCTCCTACCCTGGCAAAGGACCTCCTCTCGCGTGCGCGCGCACGCCCACCGGCCTTGCCGAGCCTTCCCTAGACCGTGCGGCCTCGGGACTTCCTCTCTGCCGTCCTTCCCACTTTCCTCACTCAGGACCAGCTCTGCATTGGTCTGATGGCCCGCCCAGGCTTCCCCATTTTCTCCCACAGGTGGTTTCCTTACTAAGACCATTTCAGGTTCGCCCCAGCTCTGTGGCTGCTTCTCTGACTCCCCAAGGGCCCCGAGCAGAGCGAATGTGATCTGTTCTCGAGCAAGATCCCTCTGGCTGCTGCCCAAGGACAAGGATAACAATAGGCCAGCTGATCAGAAACCAACTGCAAGGCAGCAGACAAGAAACGGTGGTGGCTCCCACCAGCGTTAGCACCGGGTGGGGGGCGGGGATTCCGGACACGCTGTGAAACGCGGCGCGCTGACAGATCAGATATGAGCCGTGACAGAAACAAGCGAAGGACGACTTCCAGGGCTCAGCCTGGACAACTGGAAGGCTGGAGCAGTCCGTCCCTACAACGAGGACCATGAGTCGAGGCACCTCAGTGGGTAAAGACTTGGAGGCTGGTCTGAGAGAGAAACCGGTGACTCAGATGGAGGGACTCTGGTGTTCAGAGGAGGTGTCTGGGCTGGATGTAGAAACGTGAGAGTTGTCAGAATATAGATGGTGTCAAACCTCAAGGCTGAGTGAGATCACCCAGGGGTTGAAGGTGGGGAAGAAGATCAAAGAGAAAGGGTCCCAGGACTGGACTCTGATGTTGAGAAGTCAGGATTCCATGAGGAACCAGTGAAAGAAGCTAAGGAGGCCCCAGCAGTGAGTCTGAGGAGGGGGCATCACGAGGGTGTAGAATGTTCTGGAAGCAAGTAAAGAAAGCGTGTCAAGGAGGGAAGAGAGTTTGGTAGTGTCAGATGCTGCTGATTCATTAAGGAAGATGAGGACCAGGATTTAATCCAATGACATTTGGATGTAACAAAGTGGAGGCTGATGGTGACCTTGAGGAGGAAGATTTTGATGAATACCTGGGCAGGAAGCCCTCCTGAGGGGGGTCGGAAAAGGAGAGAGAGGAACTGAAGACAGAGAGTTTTGACATTTCTGTTATGAGTCGTGGAGAAAGGGCAGGGTCACTGGAGAGGGACGTGGGCTCGATGTAAGAAATCCAGGATGGAAGAAACCATAGCACGTTTGCAAGCTGTAAATGCAATATTCTACTGTTAAACCCTACTTTACAGATTAGGGAACCAAGACTCAGAAAGTTTAACAGAACCTACAAGCAAAAGAAGTAGGCTTCGAACCCCAGTCTGCCTGATCCACTCCAAATCCATGCCCCTGAATAGATTACTGTTAAAAAAACAAATTGGAGTGGTACAGCTTTTTTTTTTCCCTCATGCCACAATATATCATGAGTATTTTTCCACATGAATAAAAAGGAAGACTTGACATAATTAAAAGGAGAAATATACAAATATACAAAGAGATGGACAGATTTAACTCACTTCTTCTAACATCTGATAGACCAAAACCAAAAACTGATAAGGAAATGGAATATTTTATACAGCACGATCAACAGACTTGACCCAATTAACACACGTAGCACACCTAGTCAGCCGTGCACAATGCAAGTTCTTTGCAAGTGCACACAATACAGGCTGAGCCATAAAGTAAGTTTTGAGAGACTTCAAAGGATTAAAATCATACAGACTATATTCCCTGATCACAGTGGAATTGGCGAGAAATAAAAGATGGAACAATGACTAGAAAGTAATTAAACATTTGAAAATGAAGCAAAATACTTTTAAACAACCCATGGGGTGGGGCGCCTGGGTGGCGCAGTCGGTTAAGCGTCCGACTTCAGCCAGGTCACGATCTTGCGGTCCGTGAGTTCGAGCCCCGCGTCGGGCTCTGGGCTGATGGCTCGGAGCCTGGAGCCTGTTTCCGATTCTGTGTCTCCCTCTCTCTCTGCCCCTCCCCCGTTCATGCTCTGTCTCTCTCTGTCTCAAAAATAAATAAACGTTAAAAAAATTAAAAAAAAAATAAATAAACAACCCATGGGGTAAGGAAGAAATCCCAACAGAAAATTTAAACTGAAAGATAATAAAAATATGACATATCAAAATTTGTGGGATACAGCTAAAGCCATAATTAAAGGGAAGTTCATAGCTTTTAGTGCATAGATGAGAAAAGAAGAAAGATTGGGACACCTGGGTGGCCCAGTCGGTTGAGTGTCCAACTTCCACTCAGGTCATGATCTCACGGTTCGTGAGTTCGAGCCCTGCATCACAGAGCCTGCTTTGGATCCTCTGTCCCCCACCCCCACCCCACCTCTCTGCCCCTCCCCTGCTCACTCTCTCTCTCAAAAATAAACGTTAAAAAAAACCAGAATTAATGAATTCAACAAGGTCACTCTATATAAAGTCAATATGCAAAAGCCAATCATATTTCTACATACTTACGATAGACAATTAGGAAATAAAATTGAAATGGGGCTAGCACCTGTATGTGAAATCCCTAACGTGAGACTCAATGACATAACAGGTGTAGAATCCCACCACAGTGCCTGGCACATAGTAGGCACTCAACAAATGCTCCTGAAGTCATCACCCCTGTCGTTAATGTCATGCCTACCTGCCCAGCTGGTAGGGACCAGCCTCAAGGGCTCCCAAAGTCTGTGGCCTCCCTTCACGTCTCCTTTCTTGTCCCGAAATCTCTTGAAACCACCCCTTAACCCCACGGGGCCGTTGGGCTTCTCCCGCACACCCTGGAAAAGTCTGCCTGAGCCTCGGAGTAATCTAAACACGGGCAGGAAAAAGATGTTCCGTGCAGAAGTGAGTCTCTTCCATTAAAACCACGCTGGTAGAAGGATATTTATTCATGTGGAAAGATGTTCATGAGATATTGCAACATGAACAAAAATAGCTGTACTACTCCAATAAAAAAAAAAAAAGTACGTGTGAGTGTGTATATGGGTCTCTTTGTATGTATTTATAGAAAAAAGACTGGAAGGTATAGAAGTCGATGTTACTAGTATTTATCCTGGAAGAAAATAGGCTTAGGATGATGGTTATTTTCTTCATAGACATACATACATATATAATAGAGAGAGAGAGAGAGAGAGAGACAGAAAGATCGTGTGTGTGTGTGTGTGTGTGTGTGTGTGTGTGGAGAGAGAGAGAAATGTTTTTATTCAAAAGCTGACACCAGAATCCCTCACAGGGAAAATACCCTGAGTCGTCGAGAGAGCAGAGGGGACATGGGGAAGTCTGAGACCACGTGGGAAAGTGGCTGGTGGAAATTCCCCGGAGTGGAGGGCTGGCCGTGTTCTGTTCCATTTGGAGCTGTTGGTGCTGGAGGGACATTGCCTTTGCCCCATCCCCATCTGTCCCCTCAGGACATAGGACATCTGTCCCCATCCTCAGGAAGTAGGGCCATACTCTGAATGCCCTCTGTGTGGCCCCGAGTCTCCTGCGTGTCCGGGTGGTGGGAACAGACCAGCGACAGCAGGTCCCGGCAGGGCTTGGTACCTCCAGGTGTGGAGCCGAGATCCTGACCTGGCAGCTGTCGGTCTCATGGTGCCGAGAGCCCAGCTGACACTGGGTGGCATTTATTCACTTCCTCTACAGTGAGCATACGCTGCTTGTGGAACTAAACTAGACGTAGCTGAAAAGTCACCTTCCCGGCCGCTGGGCAGAGAGGGGCTGTGTGGGGACCCGCGGGGACCGGTGGGCGGGCTCATTCACACCCCACAGGAGCGCCAGGCTGAGCCTCCCCCAGGTAGATACGAAGACAGGTACAGCACAGGAAATGCTTATGACACGACAGACATCCCAGCTCATCCCAGCTCGCGTCTCTGCCTGATTTTAAGGAGAAGAAGCGATGCCTGCGTGTGGGGGAAGGGAGGTGTGAAAAACTGAAAAGCGTTGATGTGTTAAGGGCTCGCGATGGCGCCTGACCTTTCCCTCTTTCTGCTGTTTGCTGTGATGCTGTTCGTGCAATAAAAACAGGAAAGAGCTGCTGAGCCCGTCAACGTCACTCATTCCTACCCACCTCGTGCCCCGGCTGGCCCTTGTCCCAGAAGCAGGGGGGCGTGCCAGGGAGCGGGGCTCGGTGCCACCTCACAGCTCCCTGCCCGCCAGGGGCCAGGGGCCACACGCTTGCTCATCTTCACAGAAATCCCGCCAGGTTAGAATTCTTGTCCCCAGTTTGTGGGCTGGGAACTGGAGGCTCAGAGGTCACGCAGCCGGTACATGGCTGAGCCGGCCCCGGCCCCTGTGCCAGGCCTGAGAGAGGCAGAGGGAGCCCAGGCCCCAAGACTCACTGCGTAGATGGATTCGGCCACAGGCTGCTCCTGGCCGTGGGCGGTGCCGGGGTCCAGGCGCTTCGGGGGAGCCCGCATCTGTCCCTGCGAGGAAAGGAGTCGGGCGTCAGGGCGGGGGATGGGCAGCTCCCACCGCGCAGACCCCCCCCCCTTGGGAAAAAATAGCAGATTGTCACCAGGCTGCTCAGAAATTGATCACTCAGCACCTCCTCCCACCCACCTTCCCCAAGGAAACGGGGCAAATGCCTCCAAGACCCACGTCGAGCCACCTGTCTGCCTGCGCTTACGGAGCGGTCAAGACCCCCACGGGGTCAGCCAGTGCCCGGCTCAGGGGAGACAGGCAGTGCAGGACACGGTGACAGGGCCCCTGGCTACGGAGCTGACTGCTGTGGGTGGTCCGATGTCCAGTGCCACTCTGCCCCTCATTGGCCCTGTGGCCTCATTCATGCCACTTCCCCCCTCCGGGCCTCACTTCCTCCAGCAAGAACCCTCTTTTGCGAGATTGTTGCAGAGAGGCGGGGAGGTGACCAGGGCATGAGTACTTGGCACTCAGTCCTCGGCCAACCAACACATGCCCGTCAGCCACCTCCTGTTGGCCAGGTGGTCCAAAGAGGTGGACGCTGTCCCTGCGTTCCTGGAACCGAGGACCCCGTGGGGAGACGGACGATGAACTCCCAGTTTTGCCAAAGCAGGGTTCATGCGCTGACCGACAGGACAGAGAGCCTCCGGCGCACACTGGTGGGGGGGGCACGCCCCTCACCTGGCAGAAAGGGGGTTTTAACCCTGAATGCTGAGGAACTACGTCGGGCAAGAGAGGGAGGGGAGGCAGGCAGAGGGAACGGCATGTGCCAAGGCCCTGAGGTCTCCAGGAACTTCAAGAGAGTCAACGTGGCCAGAGAGAGGCGAACCTGCCACAACGAGCAGGGCTGAGCTAACAGTGTGGTCTCAGTGGAAAACATCTGAGCGCTTCCAGCGGGAGGACGGCCCTCCTCGTGGCAAGCACCACACCGCCACCAATGGAGCCATAGCAGCCTCGTCTCGGGGCAGGGGCTGATTAAAAATCCTGGCCGCCTGCCCGTCCCCAGCCCGTTTACTCGGATTAGCTCTCCAGAGCTCCTCAACTGTCAGGCAGAAGCCGGCACCACCCCGGTCGCAGCCTAATCATCGCCCAGGAGAGGAAGGCTCACCGGATGCCAGGTGGGGCCCTCTCTGCGCGCATCCCCCGCCCTACCTCATGTGCTTCTCAACACACCGGCAAGACAGGTTTTCAAGTCACCTCCGTTCCCCACGTGAGGACGGGGAGGCTCAGAAAGGGCAGGCGACCCGCCTGAGCGACCCCCCCAGAGCCGGAAGGGGCAGAGGTAGGATTTGAACCCGGGTCCGTGTGATTCACCAAGATGGCCGACCTGAGAGTATCAGTTTTCGCCTCTCTGTTTTGTCCTAACGTGCGGGTCTCGTAGGCGGTTAGATAGGTGTTGGCACCCGCGTGGCACTTCACAGCCTATGATTCTCTTTACTGCCTGCGGAAGTAGACCCTACAGAGGGGGAAACTGAGGCATGTCTAGCTAGTCAATGACCGCCTTTGCACGGAACCTAGACGTCCTGTTCCAAATCTAGTGTCCTTCCCCTGCACCATCTGTCACAGAGGCCATGGCTCACCTCAAGACAGCCGGGGGCCTGGTGCCTCTCCCCTCGCTGACCCTGCCAAGGCTGGTGGGTGCGAGCTCATGGGCAGGGGCTCTTCTGGGCCCCGGGGGGGAGGGGGGGAGGGGGCAAGACCCAAACCTGTCCTCGTGGTGCTTCTCCTGAGACCCGTGGGGCCACCAGGCAGGTAAGTACCATTGTGGGGGTGTGGGAGGGAGCCCCGAGACTGCCAGGGGGCCGGGGCAGACTTCGGAGGGCTTGCCGTGTCTCCTGAGGATGGGAGAAGAGTCTGAGAAAGTGTCACAGGCCACGGGGACAACGCACGGAATAGCATCAGGGCAGGAATATCAGGTGTCGGGGACACGCTCGAGGACAGACTGTCTGAAGGAAAGTAACTGATGGAAGTGAAAGATGGAGGCAGCACACGAGCAGGAGGCTGGCGAGGGCGTTGCCACACCAGGCGGGGTCCACAAGCCACCAAATTTGGTGACATTTGCATTTTCTAAGGCTTCTCCACTCCCGCCGGTTTGGGTGGGCTGCAAGTGGCGAGGGGCGGTAAGGGGAAGAGGCAAGAGATCTCCAGGAGTGGGGGGGGGGGGAGTCCTGGGCTGTGGCGCAGAGGGGGTGCCCCCCTCGAAAAATCAGATGAGCGCATTTTGTTTCGGGGCTGGGGATGCTCCGCCCCTTGGAGCCAGCCTTGCCCTACCCAGGTGCCTTGTTCCCTGCCATCAACACGTGTCCTTCCAGTTGGGCTTTTCAAATGAATACACCAATCCGTGTGGCCGCCAGCAGCTCGGGAAACCTGTAGAGCCCCAGCTTCCCCCTCTGTGAAATGGGAACAATCCCGTCGCCTTGCCTACCTCGCAGCCTGGCCATCTTCGACTCACCTTCCAGGTCTCAGTGCTCACTTACTAAGCCGCTCCTCCCACGAGCACCGAGCATGTGTCAGGCTCCCCCTGGCAAGGGGGAGACGAAGTCCCTGCCCTCTAGGGCTTAAGTTATGGTGGCGGAAACAGTGGCAAACACAAAGCACAGGTGTGGGGAGCAGGGCCGAGGGGACATGAGTGGAAGCAGGGAGACCGGTGAGGGGGTGACGGCAGCCCCAGGCTGGGGGGCGGGGCAGGGGAGAAGGGGCTGGATCGCAGACAGATTGTGGGCAGGGCTTGCTGTGGGGGAGGGGGAGGAGCCCAGCACAGCTCTAAGGCTTTGGGCTGAGCATCTGGGGGCATGGTGCCATTTGCAGAGACAGGGCAGATCTGGATGCTAAAGAGTGATGTCGGGGGCAGGGGGTGCGGACGCCTGTGGGCCTCACACAGCGGGCCTGGTCTGGAGCCCGGGGAGGAGTCTGGGCAGCGTCAGGGGTGAGGAACATCACTTCAGGAGCAAAGCCGTCACCAGGGAGTGTAGACCGAGCAGGGAGAGCGCTGAGGAAGGAGCCTGAGACGTGCAATGTTTAGATACGTGTGACCAGCCCAGGGCTGCTCAGGGGTCCTGGAACCCGGGGAAGAAGCCTGTGGCGGAGGAGGGAGACCTGCTGTGTCACATGCCCTCAAGGGCTGAGGACCGAGCAGCCTGCTCCCGGAAGCAACCTTCATCCCCAAGCCGGGTGGGAGCCCTCCAGCCTGCTCTTGTGGTAGGAAATCATCGGCCTTTTCTGGGCCAGTGGCTCCCGGCTTCGATTCATTTCTCCACAGCTGCCTGTGCTCCTGGGGTCCTCTGTGCCTCCCCCTCCCTTCTCCTCTTGCCTCTTGGCCCCCATGGCCGACTGCCTGGCCTGGTCACGGGCTGGGAGGGCCCCCTGCACGCTCGGTTCCTGCACTCGGTTCAAACCATGCTGGCCTGCGAGGGGACGGGCCACCGGCGGCCATCCAACTCTGGAGCGGCATCCACGGGGTCTGCATCCCAAATTTGGATCCAGTTCCAGGGAGCTCTGGGGACACAACACGAAGGCAGCAGTAACTTGTGGCCTTCCGAGATCTCTCTCCTTCAAGGCCGGGTCTTGCACCAGCCCTTCCTTCCATATGTGCACGGAGGGAAGACAGGACGTGTCTAAGCGCTTCGTTCCCCTGGGGGTCAGGCACCCAGCTGGTGCCTCGCAGACGCTGTCTTTTCCACCCTGGCCAGGTGAGGGGGAAAATCTATCCTTCTCCCAATTTCTGGAGGAGGAAACCAAGGCTCAGAGAGGGCTATGGCTCGAAGCGAGGGCAGGGACTGCATCTGTCTTGCTTTCCACTGTGTCTGGCACTCAGCCCAGTGCCTGGCATCTACTAGATATTCGAGAGCTATTCCTGGAAGGAGGCAGGGAAGGTAGGAGTCATTGAAGCCAGGCAGCGGGGTGAGGGGCTGGGATTGGAAGTCAAACTGGGATCGGCTGAGTTTGACCCTGCCTCCCAAGACTTTCCTGAGCACCTACTCTGTGCCTGGTGCCTCCTTGGCCTTGCAGGACCCTAGACCCACTCATCACAATCCTGTTTTGCAGAACAGCGGCTGAAGCGGAGGCTCAGGGTCAAGGTCTCGCCCTGCCCCGGCTCTGCCCTCCACCTGCTGTGCTTTGCGCCCACAGAAGCCGCTTGTGCGGTCACTCACATAAGCCTGGCGTGGGGGTCCGCAGACGGAGTGTGGGTCCCTCACCACCCCCGCCTGAAGCCCGGTTTCTGGGTCCACACCCCAGTTCCAGTAGACGTTCGCTGAGGGGCAAGCCGATCAAGAGCCGCCCTGCCCGTTGCTGTCATGGGAAGAGCAGAAGTGGTACAGGATGAGAGCCAAGCTGGACACACAGTAGGTGCTCAGCACGTGTTGGTTGAGGGAGGGAGAGTAGGCCCAGTGGCGGGTGGGTCTCTGTCCTAATCCTGGGATTCCTGGGAGGCCCAGAGAAGCGTTTCGTGCCAACTTCTGCCTTCACTGCTCAGCTGTCCCTGTGGCCAGGCCAGGGGCAGGGGGTGGGGGGTGGAGGGCAAGGGCCCACGGAGCCGGCATGGCCCTCTCGTACCTCATGGCAGAGTCCGCACCTGGCCAGAGCAGAGTGGACCCCTTCTGCAGCTTGTCGGCAGGATGAGCCACATTAGGAACAGGTCATGCCAAGGCCACAGCCCCCATCTGTGGCGTCCCAAAGCAGATCACAGGACAAGAGAGGAACTGGAGGGGCAGCTGAGGTTGTCACCAGGCTCTGGCCCACAGCTGGGGGGAGGGGCAGCCTCTGGAAGTTAGTGGCAGATAAAGTGGCCGCGTCCACCTTTTTTGAGACCTTGGAGCCTTTTCTGGAAGAGCGATTGTGTCTCCAGCCTTGAAACGAGGTGGGAAACTGAGGCCCGGGTTCAAGTCCCAGGCCTGCCATCTCTCCCCCCACCTCCCTGCACTCAAGCCACACGACCCACGTGGGTCTCCCTGCAGCTCCTGCCTCAGAGCAGCCACGCCTGCTGTTCCCCTGCGGGACACACTCTTCCTGATGTCTGCCTGTCCGCCATCCTTCCGGGTGTGCTGTGGGGAGGTCCTCCCTGGCTATTGCTTAAAATAGCAAGCTCCCTCGTTCCACACTCACCACTCTCTTCGCTTTGCTATATTTTCCCCCAACACTGATCGCACCCGTTATGCTACTTGTTTGTGTATTTGTTTATAGTCTGTCTCCCCTCAGCTGGAATACAAATTCGATGAAGGCAGGGATTTCCTGGGGATGAATTTTAGTCATTGCTGTAGCCCCAGGGCCTAAACAGGACCCGGAATTTAGTAGGTGCTCGATAAATAAGTGTTGAATGAATGGACACATGAATTCCCATCTCAGGGTTCGGTGGGGGGTGCTTCCCTGGGTGTAGATAGGGACCGGCACTTTGGGTGCAGCCGCTGAAACTTTCTTGATCCAAGGAGCCCACATGGCTGTGCGAGAGCCCTCACCCCACACTCAGGGCCTTAGCTGACTGAGATGTTCCCCAGGCTCGGCCCCCAAGGCGAGGAGCAGAGAAGCTCTTGGTCCCTAGAGAGGGGAGCAGTGGCCTGAGCTGCTCTGATTAAAGCCTTCAAGGAGCCAGGACAGAGGGTCCAAACCACAGCCCGGGGCCCTGATGGCCATCTTTGTACCCCAGAGCTGCACAGAACCTGGCACCCACTGGGTAATGCATTATTCTTTCACCCAGCATTTACCGAGCACCCACCCACCACGCCTGGGCACGCGCGGAGCCACGGAAACAAGCTTGACCTGGTGTCTGTCTTCATGGCACTTGCTGCCTGGCAGGGAGGGCGGGCAGGCGTAGAATGAGAAACCACAGGGCTGGGTGACAAGGACCTCGACAAGACCCCTGTGGGGAGGCACCCCGAGCAGGAGTCGGCCAGGCGTGGAGCTGGACGAAACCGCCCAATCCACCTGCCCTCCAGCCCTGACGGCCACGTGCTTTCTGCACGACCAGGGGAAAGTCACCCCCCTCTCTGGGTCTCACTTCCCAGGGCTGCACGGTGGGGAGACACCTCCCTCACAGAGCAACGGTGGGACACAGATGACAGCAAATGCTTCTTCCTTCCTTCCTTGAGAGCAAATGCTTCTTCCTTCCTTCCTTCCTTCCTTCCTTCCTTCCTTCCTTCCTTCCGGGGAGCTGGGGATCCGGAAAACCCAGGACAGGGGCTCCTGATCTGGGGAGCTAGAAATGTTGGCATGTGGGCTCGAGGGTTCCACCAGATACCCAGAAGGGCCCATGACCTGGAAAAGGCTGAAGAGCCCTGGTTTCGAGCAATGAGATCAAAAGGCAAGGAAGGGGTCCCTGGTGCAAGAGGCCAAGGCCCACTGGGACACCGCGCCCCTGAAGCCGCAGGGAACGGGGTGGGGAAACAGCCTCTGGGTGCGTGCGTCCCCTACCTTCTTCCAGAGGAGCAGAGCCGTGACCACGATGCTCAGCAGGGTCAGGAGGCCCGTGAAGCAAAAGAGCAGAAGCTTCTGGGCGCCCTGTGGGGGCTCTCGGTACCCTGTGTCTAGGAGGAGGGCAGGGAAGCAGAGGGTTAGTTCCCCGAGAAAGGCTGGGGCACACCCCACCCGGCCAACCCCCAGGCCCCCAATTCCCATGTTCTCCTTTACCCAGGACTCCACTCGCAACACTCCCTGCCGGGGGACGGCCCCCCCCCCCACCAAGCCCCCACCTCTACCAAGGTCCTCGCTTTTGGCTAAGCCCCTCTCTGTGTTTGCCGCCTTGATTCTGGTTAAGGGCAAGGACCACGTCTTTGCTTCTCAAGTGCCCCTGTCTCGGGGTGAACTGGTGCCACCGATGGCCGCTTGTGGGACCCTAGGCGAGTCATGTCATCCTCCAGGGCCTCCTCACCGGTGTGCCGCAGGTGAGACGGGGCTCACACGGGCAGGTGCGGTGAGGGTGAGGGGCCCAGTTTGTCCTGGGCCTAGCTGGTGGCTGGCCTGCACCAGGGGTAGGTGAAGGGCACAGTCCATCCTTTTATCCCTCCCTCCCTCCCTCCCTCCATCTGGCTGGCAGAAAACTGCAGAGTGCCAACTACATGCCAGGCGCATCAGTGTCTGTTATTTATCAAACACTTCCTATCACCAGACGCCAGCCCTTGCACACGGCATCTCATTCTTCCCCGTAAGAGCCCTTGACGGGCAGGGTTTTGCCATGAAGGCCGGGCCCACAGCCGCACCCTGGCCAACCCAGCTCCGTGGCGTTCCCAGCCCCCAGCCCCGGCTGGTGGGAGGCCCCGGGGCAGGTCAGAGAGTCACGGCTTTGCTGATAGGCTGTTCGTAACTGTCTATAGTCATCGCTCCTTTGAGGATGTGATGAAACTAGGAAGCTTTCCCAGAAATACGCACATGAGCCCAGCGCTCAGTCACGGGCTGCCACAGACACACACGTGCAGCAGCCCAACTTGTGCCCAGCCCCCCCCCCACACACATTGTGCCGGAGGGACACCGAGACCTAGGGCCCAGTGGTTTCTCTCGGGTACCCGTGGGGTGGCCAGAGGCATAGCTCCATCCCAGGCCTCCGTCCTTCCCGAACCGAGGTGGGTGTCGGCACGCCTGTGCGGCCAGGGGCTCCCTGAGGACACCCTGTTCTGTTTTGCCAAAGCTGATAGAGGAGGTGTTCCCCGCTTTAGGTCCGGGGCCCCAAACCCTACAGTGTGAACTCTCTGGGCCCTTCGCCCTGGGGAGAGCCCGGGAGGGAGCCTCACCTCGGACCAGGATGAAGATTCCTTTGCTGATTCTTATCAAGTTTGGCCAGTGCACGGAGCAGTAGTAGGTACCGGTGGCTGACGCATTGGGCAGCTGGGGCGTGACCCAGCATTTCAGGCTGTGCGTCTGGTTCTCTTGGACCGGGTGGGCTGAGCAGTTGATCTGCTTCTCGGAGCTCCTCTGACTCTGAAGGTCCACGTGAAAGTACCAGGCTGTGAAGTCCTTCAGTTCGGGGGTGTGCGGGTAGGAGATTTTGCAGCCAAAGGAGATGGCCTCGTTGGCCAGAGAGACCATGATGGGGGCGCCGATGTGGGTCACCAACTGTCCTCCTGCAGTGGAAGGAAAAGGAGAGAGCAGGAGCCTACCCTCCGGGCCGCTTCAGTCCCTTCTCCCTCCTGAAGGCTTCAGCTCACACTCCTACCTTGCAACGCAGCCACGGCGTGCGGTAAAGCCAAGTGCTTTGTCCGTACAACCCTCCATCTCTCAGCACACCCAAGGCGAAGTGTGTAAGAGCTCCAGTTCACAGAGGGGAAGAGTCCGAGGGTCAGGGAGGTCACCCTGCTAGCTTTCAATCTCTCAGCGGGTAGGGAGTGGAGCTGTAGCCCTGCCCAAGGCAGGCAGACTCCAGACCCCACATTCCTAACCGCATCCCTACTCAAAGGCCAGGAAGCCACGTTGGATAAGAGCACCGGTTGGAAAAGACCCAAAGCTGCCGAAGGACAAGGAGTAAAAGAGGAAGGAGGCAGGAGACAAAATCAAGAAACCTTTCCTGGCAGAAGACACACAGAGGGGAGCCATGGCTCTCCCCGGCCTGAAGGAGGAGGCACGCCAGGCATCAGGAGGGACAAACCTTGCCCTGAATCTGTCGCACCCAGAGGCTGTTTCCCCACCCCGTTCCCTGCGGCTTCAGGGGCGCGGTGTCCCAGTGGGCCTTGGCCTCTTGCACTAGGGACCCCTTCCTTGCCTTTTGATCTCATTGCTCGAAACCAGGGCTCTTCAGCCTTTTCCAGGTCATGGGCCCTTCTGGGTATCTGGTGGAACCCTTGAGCCCACATGCCAACATTTCTAGCTCCCCAGATCAGGAGCCCCTGTCCTGGGTTTTCTGGATCCCCAGCTCCCCAGAAGGGAGGAAGGAAGGAAGGAAGGAAGGAAGGAAGGAAGGAGCATTTGCTCTCATCTGTGTCTCACCGTCAGTCTGTGAGGGAGGTGTCATCTGTCGCACCCAGATTCTGTCGGGACATTCCTTGCCCTGCCTAGCAAGGTCACGCTGGAGTCCTTCCCCCCCACTCCCACCACAGGCCACTTCCCGCTCTGCGTCCACCCCTGAGGCCCCTGGGCCTGGGACTCCCACCTCTTCATCTGGCCTCCTCCCACCCAGTCCCCAGACTCAGCGTGGGATCCACCCTTTTAGCCACATTGTCCCGTTTGGCCCTCCAGGCAACGGCACCAGGCCAGTGCTTCCTCCTGGGGGCCGGGAGGTTGGAAGCCAACCAAAACCACCAGGAAAGTGGTCTCGCCAGGGCCATTGAGGAGGCCTCTCCTCCTCCCCCCCGCCTGCCCACCCCGGGGCCTCCGCGTCTCTTCTCTGTGTGTCTAAGAGGCCTGGGGAGGCCAGACACGCTGTCACTACTCCAAGGCCGCCTTCCTGTTTGTCCAAGCAGGAAGACGTTCATCCAATTGTCTTCAAAATTATTTCCCCGTTTGAGGTATCCTTCTAGAAAATGATCTAACGTGCTAGTGTGATTAGGCCAATCTTTACAATTCGGGGGACATCCATAAAAAGAGATGGCCTTTGTTCTGCATTCTGCCAGGGTTCGTTATTTTACGGTCAGAAGGTTAGGATCGCGACAGCGTGTGGCCCCGGGTCAGGTCTGCCTCGGACAGGAGAGCCCCAGACCTCAGAGAAACCACACTCTCCAGCAGCGAAGAAGGAGGCAAGTCTCTGTCGACCAGGAAGGACGGACAACCGGGGAACAGCGGGTAAAAATTGAGGAGGAGGGGTGCAGGCCTGTCACTGCCGAGAAGGAGCCTGGGTCCTGGCCGGATGGTGCAGCCCACCGCCTCCAAGGCCTCTTACTCTTATTGGGGTGTTAGCAACCCCGGAGTCCGGACCACAGCAGCCCGGCTGCCACCTAGGCCGTGCCAGCCCCTGCCCTGGCTGGGCACAGCTAAACACCACGACAACCCTTTGAGGCCACCACCGCAGCCCCATTTTGCAGACAAAGACCCCAGAGGGTCCTAGAGGCCCGAAGCCACGGAGTCCCTAAGTGGCCAAGCGGTATTTGAGCCCAGGCTTTGTCCGTGCTGAGGATGTGAAACCAGCCCCCGGACAAAGTGGGTAGTCGAGTCAGGGACACAGTCCTGTGTGGCCTGGCCTGGGGCTGGTTCACGGTGGCAACCGACGCCACATGCAGATCCCCGGCCCAAGTCCCAGCTTCCCAGAGTTGGAGGCCAGGGGGCTGCGTGACAGAGAGCATGGGTGCCGAGAGGCTTGGAGAGGGCGCCCGCCTGCCCTTTGGGCACCTAGCCCTCACCCCAGACCCAGAGGGGCTTCAGTGGGACCCTCCCAAAGCTTGGAGTGTATCCCCCACCGAACGAGGTGGGTTGGGGCAGAGCGAGCTCCCTGGGGACCCTCTTGCATTTCATGGGCCACCCAGAGGAGCACGTGGCCCAGGGAGGAGGACTTGAGGGCGAGACTTAAATTCCTGGGGCTGAGGAGGGAGGCAGAGCCGCAGGAGCACAGCCGGTGCACAAAAGTGCCCGAGGGGACCCACTGCCAGCCCTGTGGGTACCCAGAGCACAGGGCCAGCTGTCACAGCACCCACCAGCAGGGCTCCTCTGCCCTCTCCCTGCCCCTTCCCTGTCCCCCGTCTCGACCCAGCTGACACACGGGGAAGGACGCCAAGGGGGCTCCAGGGGGGAGAAGAAAAAGGGACCCTCACCCCTCACTCTCACACAGGCCCCAGACGCTGCTTCAGCATGCACCGAGTTCAGCCTTTTGGCTGTTACCCTGGTTGGAGAGACGAAGAACCGGGGCTTCGAGTCTGCCTGCGAGTGACCGCTGGGCAGAGCGGCTGGAGCGGCCAGGCTGGCTTGGCTTCCCCCGCAACATCTCCCTGCGATGAAAGGTCTACGGGGCCGCGGGAGCCCCGCCAAGTCGCTCTTTGGATAATCCTCCGGGAGGCTGGTGGGTTCTTGGTGCAGCCCAGGCCAGGACTCAGGCAGGGAGGAGGGAGAAGCCTGGCTTGTTTTCTGTAGGGAGATGGGTTCGTCCAAGTCACAGAGCTCCCTGCCTGGTAGGGAGAAGGGCCTGGGGACGACGCTCGCGTGGAGCCGGGGCAGAGGTGGGGCGGTGGTGAGGAGAGGACGGCCAGAGATGGGATTGGGAAATAGTCGGATAGCGTGATGCCTGAGAGGACCCCACTCCGAAGGGCCACCACCCCAGCCTGAGAGGACCCCGCTCCCTAGGGCCCCCAGCCCAGCCCAGCCCTGCCCCGGAGCTTGCTTACTTCCAAGGCATCTCCAAGATCTCCCCTCCCCACCCCCACACCATTACAAGCACAGCCGGTTTGCTGGGCAGCGTAGGCTCTACAGCTAAGCCCTCCGCCACCCCCCCACACACACCCGCCCCGCCACCAGCCCTTGGCAGGAGGGGTGTCCTCAGGGATGGCACACCCTCCACCCCTCACTTCTCTGTAGCTCCCAGGACTGCTAGGAAGTCTGGGGCCTGGCCAGAAATGTGGGTTGGGGGCGTGTGGGAAAAGCCTAGTTTCTTGAGGTATCAGGCCTGGGTTTGGATCCTGCCTTTGCCGCCCGAAGTCTGTGCCACCTCCGGCGGGTGGCTTTCTTTCTCCGAAGCTTGGTGTTGCCCCTGAAAATCGGGGAGAGCAGCAGAGGGTTGGCATGGGATTAAGTGGGGCCAGGAACATCAGAGGGGCCACCAGGCCGAGCTGCCTTTCTTCCCCGGGCACCAGAAAGAGGCGAGGAGGTCAGAGGAGTCCTCGTCGAGCCTGGAAGGCCAAATGCAGCCCGACCCTCTGCCTGTGTAAGCGACAGGCCCACAGCGGGGCGGCCGGCCAGCACGACAGCCTGTCTAGCTCCCCGGGCCCTGGCCTGGCCTGGACACAAGGGAGTGGGTGACACCCCGGGGTGCAGACCCTGGGCCTCGTCCCCAGGCCCCCCCGCCAGGTGTGCAGGGGCTCAGAGCCTGGAGAGCCCTCCCTCCGGCAGTGTCCCTCTGTCCTCCCCCCATCCTGAGGATCTGTTGCCCCTGTTGGGAAAGAGTCTGTCTGCCACCCGCTGTCACCAGATCCTTCCTTTTCTGGTTCTTCTTTTGAGTCTGTGGCCACGTGAGCCGCGGGTCTCACTGCCACCCTGGCCCCGCGACCCTGTGCTGAGTCCCTTGGGGGAGGGGCTCGCGGTCAAAGAACTTGACTCGATGCAGGAAGGGTGCCCGCTCCATCTGCCCTCCCCACACCCCACACATCGCACGCCCCCATTCACCCGACAGCTCCCCTCCCCTGGGCTCCTCTCCCCTGCAACCAGAGACCTGCCCTGCACTGCTCCCGAGGGAGCCACAAACCATCCTGCTCACCCTGCTGGGCTGCCCCACCAGGGGAGACCCAGGAAGGAGACTGAAACCAATTTACATGGTGAACACCAGCAGCTAAAAAGAAAATAGAACACGAAGCATTTTGTGCATAACAAGGGCACTTTCTGTGACCTCCTGGTTTCAGTTAAATTCACATAACTGGGTTCAGACGGGGTCATGCTATAACAAGCGTCCCTTAGCTTTGGGCCACCTTTAAAAAATAAAAATTTCAAGTCCCTTGATTGGAGGATCCAAGCCGTGCCTCCAGGCCCTGCGCGGCCCAGCTCAGCTGCCCTCTGCTCACTCGCCCCCAAATACCAGGCCTGCCAGGCTCTTGAGTCTTTGCCCACGCTAGTCTCACTGCTCCGAATGCCCTCCTGTCCCCTTCCTCTCCCAGGACTGTGCCGTCACCCTCTCAATCTGCAGGACTTCCTTCCTTCCTGAGCCACTCCTGGGTTCCCGACTCCCCCTGCTTGGCACAGTTTCTCAGGCATTGCTGGTAAGCCCCGTGATGAGACGCGTCAATGTCCCCGGGGGCACCCTCCCCTTTTGCAGATGAGAAAACTGAGGCTCTGAGAAAGGAAGAGGTTTGCCCAGCATCACAGCTGGTCAGGAGTGGGGATGTAATTTTAAGCTGGTCCTTAACCCCACACCCTTTTTTTTTCTTTTTTCTTTTTTCTTGTTAATATTTACCTATTTGGTGGGAAAGTGCAAGTGGGGGAGGGGCAGAGAGGGGAGGACAGAGGATCCGAAGTGGGTTCTGCGCTGACAGGCTGACAGGCTGACAGCAGTGAGCCCGATGTGGGGCCCGAACTCAACAAACCCACGAGATCACGACCTGAGCCAAAGTTGGACTGTCAACTGACTGAGCCACCCAGGTGTCCCTTAACCCCACACTCTTTTTTTTTTTTTTTTTTTTTTTTAATTTTTCAATGTTTGTCTATCTTTGGGACAGAGAGAGACAGAGCATGAACGGGGGAGGAGCACAGAGAGAGGGAGACACAGAATCGGAAACAGGCTCCAGGCTCCGAGCCATCAGCCCAGAGCCTGACGCGGGGCTCGAACTCACAGACCGCGAGATCGTGACCTGGCTGAAGTTGGACGCTTAACCGACTGCGCCACCCAGGCGCCCCAACCCCACACTCTTAACCACTGGTCTATGCTACAGTTTTAAAATCTGAGAGCAAGAAAAAGAAAACATTTCTCAAATGAAAGAGCGGTACCCCTTTATTTACTTTTTTTAAGTTTATTTATTTTTTTGAGAGAGAGAGAGTGCGAGTGGGAGAGGTACAGAGAAGGCAGGGGGACGGACAGAGGATCCGAAGGGGGTTCCTCACTGACAGCAGTGAGCCCCGCCTTAGGGCTCGACCTCTTGAACTGTGAGATCATGACCTGAGCTGAAGTCAGACGCTCAACCCACTGAGCCACCCAGGTGCCCCCAGCGCTGCACCCCTTTAAAGGGAGCTAAAAATTCGGAGGCCATTTCCCTAGATTTGGGTCATCTAATAGGCAGACATGTCTGGCAGCCTATGGGATCTGGGGACGAAGGTACTCATCAGAAATGACCCTGCAGCTTACGGGGGACAGCGACTGCTGTCCAGCTCAAGGGGAGCTTGTGGCTCCCAGAGCAGAAAGCAAGGGGCCCCAGGAGCCCTCCACAGACTGGTCCGGTGGCAGAGACAAGCTGTGTCCCTCCTTCACTCCAGCAACGACATCCCTCCACCCCCAAAATCTGGTGCTCCCTCCTTCCCCACTCTTTCCATCTGCCCTGGCCTCGAGGCCCCTCTGACCCACCCACTCCTAGGCCAGGCCTTGGCCCCAGCTCCCCGCTCTGCCCGGAACTCAATCCCTTCTACAGCCCCCAAGCATCAGCATCGTCAACCAGGGGTGTGAGAGCCCAGACGTGCCGATCAAAGGTATCCATCCCGACTCAGGTCGATTTTAAAGGAAAATACTTTGATTCCCCAGCTACAGAAGAAAGCCGTTCCCACGGTCTTTATTTTAGGCATGCAGTTTTGCCCTCCAATTTAATTCTGGCATCTCTCAGACCATGCCTTTTTTTTTTTTTTTTTTTTTTTTCAAGGCCCATCTGAAGGGCTCCCGGGAAGACACAGAAGTGGGGCTGCTGGTCTTATCACAGGGCTCCGGCCGTTTGCCTGAGCACGCATCCCAGGATGCCGCAGAAAAACGGGTGAGTCCTTCAGGACACGGGCATCAAACACAACGGCGCGTGGCCAAGTGGCTGATTAGGGAGAAGCGTATAGCAGGCGTTGGAAGGCAACCTTTGAACAGAGAGCGTGTGTTATGAAGCTTTTAGTGCTGGTGCCCTCCAACACTGCCATCAGACTGGCTGTCACATCTTTCAACACCTCCGAATTACAAAGCTACATACGGATGTGGCTTGCCTCGGGGGCCATTTCCACAGCCCGCCTGCGTTCTGTTCTAAAGCCTCCAATCTTTGGACCCCGGGGTGCACCGCGGCCAGGAGGGGACACAGACCAAGTGCAGGATGTCAAATGTTTGGTCCCAGAAATGTAGAAGCTTCGTGGGTCTTAATTGGCATTTTTACGGCATCACCTCTCCTTCGGCTTTGTGAAGAGGCAAGTTGTTCAAACTTTGGAGCTCGTTTGGACTCCGTTTCTCCCTTTGTACCCTCCTCTGCCAGCAAAGACGGACATCAGGACGGAGTGGACCAAAGAGGAAGGGTGAGAGGGTAGACCCCGCCACGGCACCCACCGCAGTATGCTCTCTCCAAGTCCTGCCAGGGAGGACCGGGCCCTGTGCCTGGGCAGAGCTGACGGGTGAGGCTGGAGAGTGGGGAGATAAAGAGACGTCTCAGAGCCTGCACAAACCCAGAGGAGGGGACCCAACCCAGCCGGGAGGGGGCAGAGACTTCCTGGAGGCATGACCCTTGGATGGGGTCCATTGTTTTTCAAACTATGATTCTTTAGGCCCTCTTCCCCCCATTATAAAAGCGAGACATGCTCACTGTAGAAATTCTAGACACTGCAGCGAAAGATCAAGAACACTGAACCGGCCTGCGGTTCTGCCTCCGTGACATCATGGCTGTGGACCTCGTGCACATCCCTTTACGAGCTGGGCTTTGAAGGAGGAATCGGAGGCAGCCGGGTGGGGGAGGGGGGCGGAGAGGGGGTTTTCAGCGCAAAAACCTCTCGGATGAAGCTTCGAGAAATCTGGAAACCAGACACCCGTCCTGTTGGTAGTTGGGGGGCTCAACAAGGCGCAGTGGAGTCGTAAGGGTTGGGGGCTCAGGGAGGCGGGAGGTGGAAGGTGGCAAAAGTCATCCTGGAAACCCCGGGGGAGCCTCTGTGGGCTTCTGGATTGGGAATTGACGCAGTCACATTTTGTGTTAGAAAGACAACAAGAGAGGGGCGCCTGGGTGGCTCAGTCGGTTAAGCGGCCGACTTCGGCTCAGGTCATGATCTCGCGGTTCGTGAGTTCAAGCCCCGCGTCGGGCTCTGTGCTGACAGCTCAGAACCTGGAGCCTGTTTCAGATTCTGTGTCTCCCTCTCTCTCTGACCCTCTCCCGTTCATGCTCTGGCTCTCTCTGTCTCAAAAATAAATAAACGTTAAAAAAAAATTTTAAAGAAAAGAAAGACAAGAGAAATACTACAGAGTTCCAGTCTTCCTCGACTGCCTAAGCCCCTTGCATTAGTGATTCGGTCTGAGGGCTTGGGACCCCCTCCTCTTCCAGCCTCCTTTTAAAACATAAATGCTTCTGGCTGTCAACACACTAACTCCTTCCTGTAGACGCCTTCCCCAGATCACTTTTATCTTGACTTCTCTTAAATCTCTATCTCCCCAAAGACCCGGTACCCTCCAGGCACAAAATCACTCACTGCCCTCTGTCCTCCCTCTCCTTCCACTGGGCCAGCCCTGTCCCTGCCTCCTGTAGGCCTCCTCCCCTCCCACCACCAGCGGAGCTCAGCAAAGACCTTGGAGGCTAAGCTGTGGCTCCTGCAGCTTCTGGCCTTGACCCTAACCTGCCGGTGACTCCCTCTTTGACCTTTCCTCCTCCCCCCAGAGCTCCCCAGCCTGCACCTTCTCTCTCAGGCCTCTCTCCGGCTTTTTGTACACAGTTCACCTCTTAAGGTTGGGCATGTGTTCCCTGGTGCCATCGGCACCCTCGCCTGCCCCGGTGAGCCCAGTCGTGCCCTTCAGACCTCTGAGCTCCTGAGGCTCAGAACCACAGGTGAACTGGGGGGACAAGCCGGCCATTGGGTTTGTCGGGGCCTGGCTGAGTGGGCCACAATGGGCCCCACAGAGAAGGTAGCACAGTTCGACCTTGGCTGACAGGTTGGAGTCACCAGGTGGGGGAGTGAGAGGACCCCTCCCAGGAAAAGGGAGCAGGAGCAAAGGGGTAGCGGCAGGCAGTCCTCCAGCATGGCTCCAAAGTGGGTTGTGGGTGTGGGAGGCAGGAGCCGGAGGAAAGGACAGCTCAGGGCCAGGGGGTGGGAGAGGGTCTCGTCCAAACCCCCCACAGCAAGGGGCCAGCCGATGTCAGTGAGTTAGTCTCCGGCCATGGTCCACGGACCCGTGAGCGACCATCCTCGTATATAAAGGTTTTCTGGTCCAAGCATGTACCCTTTTAAACTTTTTAAGTTTTGCTTTGAGTTGCCGAGGGGCCTTCAGAAATAGGCCTTGGGCCCTAGGAGCAGAGCGGCAGGCGAGGCGTCCGCCGGCTGTGGGATACCAGCCTGTGGGTTGGCCTGGCTTGGCGTCCCCTTCCCCTGAGCCACCGACAGCAAGCACAGACCTGGTTCTGACCTCACCTTCTTCCGCACGGCCCCCGTGCGGCCCTGAGGGGAGCAGACACACATCAGGTTCACCATACCACCTCTTACAGGCACCCCGCCCCACGGACCCTTCCTGAGGGGTCCCTGATGGAGGTCCCAGGGCCACCGGTGGTCCTGGAGGTGTCTTCCTGTCACCCCAGCAAGAGGTCTGCACGGGAGGGTGCCGAGCGCCCTGCCGGGGAAGTGGGGGGCTCAGCGTGGTCAGGTGACTTGGCCACATCTTCCATGACTGGACCCCAGGCCGGCCAGACTGTCCTCACCAGGGTTTCAGGAGCTCCGCCTGCCAATTTCACACCTACTCCCTCTCCAGGCTCAGGTCACCCCCTTCCCTTCCTCTGCTTTCGGCCCCCTACCCCAGCGCCTCAGGCCTGCACTCCCACCAGGGTCCCTAGATCCACAACAAGCGTGAGATCCTGTTTCAGGGCCCACGTTTACCCGGAACTCCAGTATCCACACTCTTATTCCCAAGACATCAGGGTCTCGTCCCTCTACCTGCGCTGAGGAGCCCGGGGCCCACCTCCTGCCCCTGGACCCAGCTCCCTCTCCTGGAGGCATCAAGTCTCCACCCAGCCTTCTTGGACCGCCTCCCGGGGTTGTCTGTGGCTGAGGACTTGAGTCCTTCCTGCTGTGGTATCTCCGGCACATCCCCCGAGGACCAGGCACCGAGCTGGGGATCGAGGATTCAAACCACGAAAGTCCGCACGTTTTCCAGCCTCCCCGAAGCTCACAGTCCGCTTGGAAAGAAGCAGCCTTAACGGGAACGTGTCCCCTGGACGCACTGAACACACAAGGGCCGGAGACCACACATGAGTGTTCACAGCCACAGACAGGAAGCGCGTGAAGTGTGGATCATAACTAACTTGCGGTGAGTTCATCCAATGGGACGCTCCACAGCGGGGGCTGGCGGACGTGCTCCGTAAAGGGCCAGAGAGTAAACATCTTACACCTCGTGGGCCAGATGGTCTCTCTCGCAACTACTCAACGCTGCCGACGTAGGGTGACAGCGGTCACAGGCGATCTACAAATGAATGAGTGTGGTTTGTTCCAATAAAACTTTACTTATGGACACTGGCATGTGACTATTGTATAATCTTCACGCGTCACGACATGGTCTTCTCCTGATTTTCTTCCAGCCATTAAAAACCAGAAAGGCCACTCACGACGCGCAGGCCAAAAGGCAGCGGGCTGGATTTAGCCCTGGGGCCTTTGCTTGTGATCCCTGCTCTGTGGCAATGAAAATAAACAAACCACAGCCACACCGTCAACTAGATATATCTTAAAAAGCGTCACTCGGAGCGAAAGGAGCGTCACAGAAGAACAGACGGCATCGTTCTGATCATACAAAGTTCAACACCAGGCAAGTCCAGTCTATACCATTCAGGAACACATACCGAAGGGCAAAACTATAAAGAGATGCCGGGACACGATTGCCCTAAAAGTCTGGGTGGGAGAGAGGGGTGTCTTGGTGGGGGGAGGAGGGGGACCAGGGGCTGCGGGGGCCTGCAGCGTTCTCTGAGTGGGAGCCGCACAGGTCTTTGTTTTAGAACACTGATTGTACTTTTCCGTGTACGTATTATAGCTCACGAGTTAAAAAGAGAAAGTCATGACGACAGGGCCAACCGGAACCCCTACCTGACAGGCATTTAAAATCCACCCAGTGGGATCCGTAACCCACTGCTCCGCCGAGAGCCCCTCCTCTCCAGTCAAACTGAACCTCTCCCCGTTCCCTCCCCCTGCCTCTGCCTTCTGGCCTCTCACGCTGTGTCTGCCACCCACCCACCTGCTCCGCCTCCTCCCCATCTCGGCTCCCTTGCCCCCTCCAGCCCTCCCCCTGCCCCACCTCTGGCGGTTCTCTCCGCCTGCCTCGCAAGCTCTTTATTGGGATTAGACAAAGATGAAAAGCAGAGGCCAATCCTGACAGAGGCTCGGAGCTGCGAGCAAGAAGGCAGGAGGCTCCTGAACATCTTTAGGACAACAAAGCGAGCGGGGACACCTGAGTCTAGAGCCAAGGGGGAGAGGGGCGAGCCGGCATCGGCAACTCCCTCCTTGGCTCATGTCCTGTCACGTCCTCTGGGCAGATCTCAGCGTTTCTGCCAGGCTGCGGGGTACGGGTTCTTCACCTCCGGGTCCCCCCCCCCCACCGCCAGTGCCTAGAAGCGGTCCTCCTCCAAGGACATTTGAGAAATCACTATAGCCCAGAGTTCTGGGAAGGCCGGGAAGAGAAAGGGGACTGACATTTGTTGAGGACACAGAGGCTCAGAAAGGTTAAGTCCCTTGCCTAAGGTCACACAGCAGTCAATAGAAGAAGGTAGGACTTGAACCTGGCCTGTCTGGCCCCAAAGCCCCGGCAGGTGACTGACGAGCCACCCCTGGGGGAGAGCAGTTGCCCATGAGACCACAGTGGCTGCCAGACCCTTTGAGAAAAGCAGAATTGGCAGGGAGCTCAGAAGACCAGAGGAGAGCAAGCTTGAGTCCCGCCTCACGATGGGAGGAGGGTTGGGAACAATAGCGGTTCTGAGACACCATTCTGTTGGGATGCTGTGCTAGAGGCCACTGGAAAAGTCAGAAAGACCCCAAGGAGCCAGAGGGCTCGCCAAGATATCCAGCTGGCCAACTGAATCTTGAGTTTCGATGGGCTCTGCTAGGCTCAGCGAGGAGGTACTACCATCCCACCCATTTAACAGATGAGGCAGCGGAGGCAGAGCGACATTAGGAACGTGCCCAGGGTCCTGGGGCGAATTACAGAGCTCAGATCGAAACTCAGGCTGAATGCCCTCGCACGCACTCAACACTGCTTCTTTCTGCAGTTCAGGAAAATGGCACGGTGACCCTGGGCGTCAGTGACAGAGAGAGCCAGGCACCCGCAGGGGCAGGACCAAGAGAATTGGGGTGCCGTCTGCTGCTGCAGGAGGTGCTGGAGGACCCCCAGGCTTTTCCACCTCTTGTGAAAGAGCAGAGTTTGGGAAAGGTGCTGCGTGTTGACAGTGAAGACAGTTACAAAAGCGCTCCTCACAGCAGCATCCCGCAGAGTGTCATCCACTGTTACCCAGGCGTGCAGGGTCCCTTCAAGGGAGGAGGGGCCGCACAAAAAGAAATGAAGGGAATTGGAAGGCAATTAAGTTAGAAATGACCAAGCGTGGGTCCCACCAGCAGGCTGCGTTTCCTCGGGCCATCTCCGAGCCGGCCATCTCTGGGGGACGGGAGAGTGCAAAGGGCACAAGGTTAAAGGGGATGATGTCGCAAGGGGCCCAGCCCAGGAAACCTACAGTAGGTACCACAGTCGGCTCTTGCCTTTTTGGGGGGAGGGGAGAGAATTTTTTCTATGAGGAATGTTCTTTACAAAGAAAGCGGAGAGGAGCCCCACGAGCCCGCTGCCAAGGGTCCAGGCTTGGGCTTCAGGCTGACTCGGGTCTAACCTTGACCTGTCCTCACCTTCTAGGCCTCAGGAAAGCTACCTGGCCTCCCTGGGCCTCAGTTTCCCTGTTTTTGAGTGGCTGGCAGGGACAGTACCCCAAGGCAGGCCGGAGCGGGGCTGAGTGGGAGAGTAAAGCCCAGATTAAGTGTTCGAAGAGGCTAATTCACGACAATAAGGATATAGCTGCCGTTGTTTACGGTATAAAGAAAAAGGTAGAGGACAAAGCAGAAAGGGGGCATAAAAGTCTAGACGAAGAGGAAGAAACATTCCTCGGCTGCACGGTGGGGCGGGGGGAGCCTGGGAATCCAAGAGGGACCCCGGTGTGGACAGCCCGGTGAGGCACACTCCTGGGGGTGGCTTGGATCCAGGCCACCCAGCTTCTGAGGGGATCTGGGGCCAGGAAAGGGGGCACAGCGCTGGTCCTGGGAACGGCATAAGCTCCCGTTGTGGCCTCTGGTTGGACTTGAGGAAGTGGAGAGTGCCACCCTTTCTGGCAACAGTGACAATTTTGTGGCCCGGGGCACAGTGTTCCTGGTGGCCAGCCCCTGGCTGCCCCTCGTCTCCCTGGCTAACACGGGGAACAACGCTGAGGGTGGCTCTGCGGCTTTGCAGGGTCAACTCTGTGGCTCCACCGTAAGATTCCTTAGGGGTGAGCTGTCCCTCCCCACTGACCCCACGCCTATTCTGACGCCCCCTGGCCTCAGCATGCCTGCCTCCCACCTTAAGGCCCAAAGTTCAGGCTGTCGGAAGAAGGCTGTGAGCATAGCAGTGGGGGGGGGGGGGGGGGGGGAGCGCCGTCCCCACCCCTTCAAAAGCCACCTTGGCAAGGCATTAGCTAAACATCTCCTGGGTCCCTGAAGGCTTCCCCTGTGAAGTCTGCAATGTTCAAACGCAACCAGCAAATCTCCCGAGACAGGTCCCCAGGAATTAGCTGCTCGGGCAGATGAAAGTCACTCTGATGTGCGAGCCAGGGAGTGCGTGGGAAGAAGGAAGGCGGCCGTACCTGCGAGCTGCAGGGTCCAGGGAAACAGGAGCAAACCCAGGAGCTGGGGGCCCGAGAGCGGGTCTGGCGGGGCCCGACACCACGGAGGCCGCCTCTCCATCCGGGCCTCCTGGTCAGCGTTCCTCCTTCCTCTCTGGTTCACGGGAGGGGATGGTCTGCTGGCTGTCAGTTCCCTTTTGCGTCCCCACAAAGCTCCACCCTGGCCACCCTTCTGCTTCCTCGGGGCCTCACTGGGCCTGCTCCTCTCAACAACCTGGGGCGCCTGGGTGGCTCAGTCAAACATCCGACTCTTGGTTTCGGCTCAGGCCATGATCTCACGATTCATGAGCTCGAGCCCCGAGTCGGGCTCTGTGCTGCCAGCATGGAGCCTGCTTGGGATTCTCTCTCCCTCTGCCTCTGCCCCTCCCTCACTTGCTCTCTGTCTGTCTCAAAATAAATGAGTATACATTTTAAACAATAACCCTGGACTCTCTGAACAAGTCGCGGGAACAGCCCCAGGCAGCGTGGCCTCTAGGTGAGGAGTCTGGGGCTCACACTCCCCCCCCACCCCCGACAGGGCCTCCGAATCCACCCCATGTGGTGTGCTTCTCCCCTCCTCGGCCCCCTTCTAGCCGGTGGCCCAACCCGAAGACACTGGTGACACAGGATTCGCTCCCGCCAGTGACTCCAGGGTTTGGTTTAGCTGCTCACTCACGTCTGACGCTTAAAATGACTGTGTTCACACAGACTTCCCCTCAGAGATGGTCCAGGGGCCCCCTGATGGATGTGCTCATCCAAGGGCCGGGTTCCAGGTGGAGAGGGCTGGGAGGGGCGGGGTGGGGCGGGCGCATGATGGCGGAGGGGCCGGCAGCGAGGGTGAGGGCAGGAACTACACGGTCCCAGCCCTGAATGGTGCTAGAAGGCCGGCTGCCCGTCATCGGCACAGCTAGGGCCACCGTGGGAGCAGCGCAGAGGCCCAGCGGAGGCCTCCTCCCTGACTCACCTGAGATGTCTTTCCCTCCCCTCCCGCACCCCTGCTGAAGGGGCCCTGGGCTTGAGCTCATCCCCTCCCCCACCAGGAGACAAATCAATTGCTTCCCCATCTGGCCCGGAGCCACAGCCCCTTTCCTCACTTCCAGCGGGCACTGCCTCCGGGACAGTAACGTTTGCTGCCCCCACCCCTCTCCCCAGCAGGCTGGAGCCTCTACCCTTGGCGTTCAGGAGCCCGGCACTGGGCCAAGCTGCATGAGGTAGGGGGCTAGACGTCTGCCTGCATATCCGGAGAGGCAGAGGGAAAGGGGCTGGGGGCCGTGGGGAGGATCCCAGCATGCCCGCTGGCAGAGGAGGCTGGGGGTAAATGCGGCCGAGTTTCGGCACCTGCTAGCCTTTCACCTCCTTTCTCCACCGGTGTCCATGAACCCTCAAGATAAATGTGATGCTCCCAGTTTTACAAAAGAGAAAACTATGCCCCCCAAGAGGCAACGCAGCTTGCTCAAGATCAGGGCAGGTAGGCGGGGCCAGCGTTTAATGGCCAGCGGTGTGAAAGCTGAGCCTGCCCCCCACCCCCGCCCGGCCCCATGCAGCCCCCAGTGACGGCACACAAGGGGTCCGGTTTCCGTCCTTCTTTCCAAATGCTCTCCCCTCGGCGGCTTTGCACATGAACAATGAAAGCCGGCAGAGGTTTCCCACCGACTCCGGCGGCGGCACCGGGAGGGCGGCCCCCAGGAGCAGGGACTGCCCACCAGGTGAGGAAGACATATAAACGCAAGCCACTTCCTACTGGCTGGGGGGCGGCGGGGACCCCGGCGGTATTGACTGTTGATCCATCACGGTGATACATGATCGCATATGTCACAGGGAGACACATAATCTGCTTCACGCTGTTTCCGACCTCCGGGGGGAGCAGGTTGTCTAAGCACCTCGATGCCATGGTGATAGACGTCATGTTAATGCCTCTGTGCACGGAGGGAGCATTATAAAGGCATCGGTCTGCGCCTCTAGGAGTCTCTTTACGACTTGGCACTGGGAGGCGGCCGAGCGCCAAGCCGCCTCGGAACGCGGACGCGGGCTCTGCCCCCGTGCCGGTCTGTCCTGGCAGGTGCTGCTCTGCAGCCTGGGCCCCCAGACGGTGCAGGCCTTGATCTTCACCTCTTCACCTCTGACTCTTCTGTGCTCGGCACAGTGCAGGCGCCTAGTACGTGCTCAGTAAATATTGGTGTACGATGGACGGATGAATGAGCTTAGGATGGGATACAGCACTTGAGGCTGTAGGGGTGACTCAGTCGGTTAAGCGTCCGACTTCGGCTCAGGTCGTGATCTCACGGTTCGTGGGTTCGAGCCCCGCGTCGGGCTCTGTGCTGACAGCTCAGAGCCTGGAGCCTGCTTCGGATTCTGTGTCGCCTCCTCTCTCTGCCCCTCCCCCAATCGAGCTTTGTCTCTCTCTCTCTCTCTCTCTCTCAAAAATAAACAATAACACTTTTTTAAATTTTAAGATGGGGTACAGTGCCTTCTTCCCAAGCTTGCCATGAGGGTGGGTGCCCAACCCCAACCCCGACACAGAGCAGGCTCCCAACAGGCCTCAGAGGGGCTCCTGGCGAGAGGCAGGGAGGGGCCCTGGGCAGGGAACCGGCGGGCCCAGGCTGTGCTGTCGTCAGGCCCTCAGGAACCGGGGGATGGAAATAAAACCATAGCTCATCCAGAAACCTCATTTTCACCAATACTTTCCACCTGCTCTCACCCACGTGGTCGCCGCGCAGTGAACCTGCCGGACTTGAATCTGATGGCATTCCCTCCCCTCTCAGTCCCCGCTCCTCACACTCAGGGGAAGCTTTGGGTAAGCAGGGACAGGAGGGTAGGGGACACGAGCCCGGGTGGCATCCCCGGTGGGTATCCGTGGGCCAGGCCTCCGCGGCTGAGTTTGCGGGTGAGGTCCCTGGAGCACTTGTGCTCATCCAGACATATGTCCCTGTGTCCGTCCCTCCGTCCGTCCCTCCGTCCCTTCACATTTTGCTGAGCGCCTGTTCTGCACTGGGCACTGACCTCAGCAGGAGGATGCAGAAGTGAAAGACCCAGGCTTCGAGAAGCCCACGTTTGGGGGAGGAGTAATCATCCCAGCATAACTGAGCGATAACATAGCGGTTCGGAGCAGGTCACTAAACAGCACTTTTCAAGACACTTTTAATCTACCATTCAACTTAATCCTCACCACAGCCCCATAGGTAGGTACTATGATCAATTCTATTTTACAGATGAGAACAGCGAGGCACCGGGAGGTTCAAATGAAATCTGCCTGAGGTCACACAGCTGAGAAAGGTATCCAGGGGGAGTGACTCTGAAGATAGCCCCAGGGTCTGGGGCCCTAACCCCTCTTCCAGCCTGCCTTAATGGCACAAGTGTGTACAGAGCGAAGAGGGAGGTGGGGGGGTAGAGGGGAAGAGGTTATTTACTCAGGGCGTGGGAACTGGGAACGAAGGCGTACCAAGGAGGGCTTCGTGGAGGAAGTGGCAGGCCTGAAGAAGGAGGAAATGGGAGAGCGCAGAAGTCCCCTGCAGCCCGGAGGTGCCTTGACCCCCCGAAGACTACAGCTTTCCGAACTGGACCACAATGGTGGCTCTTTTCTTTTCTGTGTAGTTCCCACGCACTTATCAAGTGCTTAGTGTGTGCCAGGCCGTGCAAGCACAGAACATAAGCCACCGTTTTGCCCTCCAGTTGATTCCCCTCTAGAGAAGAGAACAGAACCCCCAGGCAGGATTTCCAGCCTCCCTGAGTGAGCAAAGGGGAGTGAGCGAGTGACAGTGAGGCCCCTGGGCAGGCTGCTTCCGTAGGTTCATGCTCAGGAGCTGCCCGACTTCTCTGTGTTCCCTCTGCCGGCTGCGTGCATAGCGAGCAGCTGCAGGAAGTCATTTCCTTCCTCCCCACAGACTCCAGCACCAGGAGGCCCACCCGTGGAGGAGCCCCCTCAAGACCACCCTCTGCGCTGGCCTGGTGGCCACGATGGAGAGCGTCCACTCTCCGGGTCCTCTCCTAACACCACCCAGCTGTGCCTTCGGGGTCCCCCTTTCTGTATCATGTAGCAGCCTGAGTGCCAACCTCCTAGGAGTAGACCTGACCACTAAGCCAGAGACATGATCCAGCCCGGACTCAATTGAGGGGACCCATCTAATCGTGAGCTGGGCTGGCCCACAGGAGACCAGCCTCCTTTCTCGGGAGAAAATGAGCTGTTACTGGACGCGTGCACACCCACCTGGAGGTCATTGTCCCTGCACGCTGCTAGGAGATTCCCGCCCTGGATGGAGGGTTCACAGGGCCCATTTCCAAAGTGCCTTCTCGGTTCAAGCCAGTATTTCTGCCTGTTTGTTAAGTATTTGTTTCACGCCAGACGTGGTTCTAAAGGTTTTCCACGTATTGACTTCAGTCCTCACAGAAACCTCATGTGGGTAGGTATCATTAGGGCCCCTATTTTACAGGTGAAGAAACTGAAGATCAGAGAGTGTAAGCCACTTGCCCAAGGCCACACAGCGAGGAGGCAGCCGGGAGATGAGCTCCCATGATTGTGCTTTCAATCATTATGTTCTCCTGCAATTCGCTTTGATTCTCCCAGCAGGGCTGGTATTATAACTCTCATCTTACAGACTTAGTGACGGAGAAAAATCACGTAAATGGCCTGCTCAAGGTCACAGAGGGGATCAGAGGCGTACCTGGGACCAGAGACTGGGGTTTTCCTAATGGACACATGCCCACAGTTAGACAAGACCCTCCCCGCTAATTCTGTTGGGGGAAGGCAGCAAGGAGGTAATGGCCCCTCTTCAGCCCCTGCCATGCTGAAAACAGTCCTGAAGATCGGGGGGGGGGGAATGAAAAACCAAGATGGCATCATTTTTCGCTTGTTCCACGTTCACCATGTGCCAAGGCCTTGTTAGGCTCAGACCCTTGGAACAACTGCGTCCCTGGGAGACATAAGCACCGACTAGGAGGTTAATCATTGCAGGTCCTCAGGTGGCAGGCACCGCAGCCTTGAAGGTCTTGTGCTAATGGCACCACCCCTGTCCCGACCCGCCACCGGGGACAGCCCCGGGTTGTCCTGTGCCAATGGCGCCACCTGGTGGCACATGGGGGAATGCTCCATGCCCCTTCTTCCCCTTCCTAGGGTCTTGGGCTGCCAGAGGCCACTTCCCAGCAAGCTCAGGTTGGAGCTAGAGGCAACGGGATAGAGCGGAGGGAGCAGGACGGAGAAGGGGGGTCGTCAGGGGCCGCCAGGACCGGAAGTGTGCTGGGGGTGGTCTGTGGGAACGGAGTGCAGGGCACGCTGGATGTAGACCCCCCCCCCCAACCTGCCTCTGTGATCTAACAGGCTGCTGCTTTGCTGGGAACACTTTGTAAAATCCACTTGGGGAAACTTGACTGGAGCCAGCTATCGGCCACCAGGCAAACCAGTCCCCCGGCTTTGCAGGGACAACTGGGCTCCCACAGTGAGATCAGCCAATTAAGGAAACAATTAGCCTCCCCTGAGGCTAATTCATGCATTGTCACCCCTCACAGTTGTCTGGTTTCAGGAGCCAGAGGGCCTCCGTGTCCTATGGGCAGAGGGGTGTGTGTGGCAACCAGTAATTACGTGCATTTCTGGCCCCACCCCAGAGAGCCCAGGGGATCAGTATTTTGACATCCTGTGGTTCTCACACTGGAGAAACTGCCTGAAGCACTTTCAAGGCAGTTTCCCAAGGGGCTGTGGGCAGGGCCGTGGGCAGCCTTCCAGGAGGCTCGTTCTGAAGGGACCAGGGAGAGCCCCTCAAAGAGATCTGATCCCCCGCCTCCTCCCCTCTCCTCCTTCCCCCTCCCCTGGAAGGCCAGCAGGTGCCCTGGGAATGTAGAGCAAGCCCCGGCCCCCTCCGAGTGCCTCTCCCCACCCCCATCTTCTAAGCCAACGGGAGTCGTGTCTTCATCTACCATATGGGGGTGAACTAGCTGCCTTGAATGGACCTGATGACAAACAGTTGGGAGTGACAGAGGGGAAATCGCTTTGCAAAGAATAAGATGTTGGTTGAAAGGAGCTGCGTAGGTCTCTAGGTGGGGATGGGGAACTGGCAGAGAGCCACAAGGGTCCAGCAAGGGGTGATGGGGCACGCACAGACCTCGAGGGTGTGTGGTCATGGACGAGGAATCGGTGGAGGGTGGCAGGTCTGGGAGGGGCAGCAGGGAGACATTCGGGAAGGCAGGTGGGAACAGGAGGAGGGGCAGGAGAGGAGGTTCCCCCCCCCCTCCCTGCACCGAGTCTGGACTTACAGCTGGCCCGTGTTAGGGCTCCAGAGATGCGGGCAGGGGGCTGGGCAGGGGCAAAGGATTCTCCGGGGACTGTCCCACCGGCTTGGCCTGATTCCTCGGGAAAGCTGTCTCTCTCCTCTGCCCAATAGGTTCTCTTCTTCCCACTTCTCTTCAGTGCACTGTGCTGGGCCATTTCCCTCAAATACTCCATGCCTGGGGAGACCTGGGTCGTAGGTCAAGACCAGGCTGAGCCTGCCACTGAAGCCAAGGCCACAGCATTCACAGGGACTCAGTGAGAAGCTTCTCAGCATGAGCTGGCCAGAGGGACTGGGCTGTCACGTCCTGAGCAGGACCCAGGGGAGCCGGGCCGGGGAAGGCCTCAGTCGTCTCCACCCTTTGCTGAAAGAACCTTCGCTCTCCAATGACAACGGTCAGATGAATAAAAACCATTTATTTTTCTATTAAAAGATTACCGGTATTGCGACTGGTATCGATTTCTACTGTTTTCATTTCACGTGTACAGATTTTCAGCCACATCTGAGTCGAGCAGCTCTCTGGCCATTCCTGGAAGCCTGGCATCATTTACGATAGGCTTTCGGAGTAGAAAGACCTTCTCCACAAGACAGCTTGTCTGGAAGTTGAGACACTCCCGGCATTCACTGGGGTGAAAATCCCATTCTGGACAAAACGCCCTGCAACCCCAAAAGGACGTGGCAGTCTTTTTAGGACCAGAAGGCTCCAGAGGACAGACAAGCCGATCAACAATAACCATGGTCTGTTCTTCGTCCGGAAAGAAGGAGGAAGGGAAAACATCTTGGGCTCGCTGGACCGTGATACTCCCGGTAGGTCACTGCAGATTTCTCTCACCCGGAAGCCTCTTCCCCAGGGGAATCCTCCCACCCCACCCAGGGCCGAAGGAAAGTATTTTCAGGCTTTTTGCCTCTGACTTGGGAGAAAGTCTTCCTAAGCTGTTCCCCCCGCTTGCCTTTCCTCCCGCATCTGTCTACTGATCTTTGTGTCAGCACCATCTGGGGACGCGCAGAGGACATGGCCATCCCTGAGCTGCCCATGGGACGGGGCTGGGCTCCCTGCTGGGTGTGCAGCAGGAGGCCCTTTGTCGCCTGGACCCACACAGGGGTCCCCTCACTCCTCACCCCCAGCTTCGTGTGACACCACCACTCATGGGGCGTCCAGCCGTCGGCAGCTGGGCCCGGCCGGTGTCTGGAGGCGGGCAGGGCAGGGGGTGTAGGGGGGGAGTAGTCCAAGGAGGAAGTGGAAAGTCATCTTTGCCCAGATGCTGGAGAGTGCCACCCTCTCAGCTACCCTGCCGGCTCAGCTCTATGGCACTCACATCTTGCAGATGAGGAAACTGAGACTCAGAGACAGGAGGTCGCTTTTCTTTTCTTTTTTTAAAAATACATCTTAAAATGTTTATTTATTTATTTTGAGAGAGAGAGAGAGAGAGAACAAGCGGTGGGGGGGGGGGGGCAGAGAGAAGGAGAGACAGAATCCCAAGCAGGCTCCACAGCACCGAGCCAGACGCGGGGCTCTGTCTCACGACCCGGAGATCGTGACCTGAGCTGATATCGAGAGCCGGATGCTTAACCGACTGAGATACCCAGGTGCCCCAGGAAGTCACTTTTCTAAGGCCACACAGCCAGTGAGGGCAGAGCTGGGGTTTGAATCCAGTTTGCCAGCTGGTCCTGCCTTGTGACAACCTTGGGGGTGTGCACTCCCTGGCTAGATTGTCAGCCCCCTGCAGCCTCCCCAACCTGTTCTACCTGCAGCCGCCCTCCCTTCCCAGGTGAGGACACCTCCATTTAGCAGGTGCTCGGGCCAAGCACATGTACCTCTTGAATGAATGAATGAGAATTTGGGGGGTGGGGCGGCCAGGTGGCTCAGTCAGTTAAGCGTCCGACTGTGGCTCAGGTCATGATCTCACAGTTTGTGGGTTGGAGCCCCGCATCAGGCTCTCTGCTGTCAGTGCAGAGCCCGCTTCAGATCCTCTGTCTCCCTCTCTCTCTCTGCCCCTCCCCGGCTTGCACTCTGTCTCTCAAAAATAAATTTAAAAAATGGGAGGGAGGGAGCGAGGGAGGAAGGAAGGAAGGAAGGAAGGAATTGGGAAGAGTCCCTGTGTGAGGCCCTTTCTCTAACACAGGTGAAACGGGCTCCACAGGGAATTCTCATCACATTAATAGTCAATAAATGACCTTGGTTTTGAACTTGCAGGAAGTGCACGTCAGAGAGTGAAAACAATTTGGGCCAACTTAGGAAAGAACGGGCTAACATGTAGAAATATGAAGTTAACAGGAAAGTCGGCCTCAGAATGAAGTTCTTCCTTCAATCCAGTCCTGCATGTGTTTGAAATGTTGCAGGGGTGGAGATGGGGGGGGGGTGTGGGGGGAGCTGAGCTTAGTGGTGAGAATACAGGAAAAATAAGATCCCCCCCAACCCTTCCCTCCTGTCACAGAGGCCACTCTCAGGGACACAGTGTGGAAGCTAAGGGGGAGGGTGGGCTCTAGCGAACAGTCTGGGCACAGGGGCAGCCAAGGGGACAGGTGGGAAGGGGCAGGAGCAGGAGGCCTTGGCTGTTTGGGGAACATGGTGGAAGGAGGAGGGCGGGGATGGGCTCAGTGCGCTTCCTGGGGTCCTGACCTGGGGTTCCTGCCACTTCCCCTCTCTATCCCGTCCCTCTCTTGGCCCTCCCCCCACCACTCCTCTCTGCTCATGTCCCCAGTGACTGGAGGCTCGAACCTCACAGAGCAGCTCTCCCCCGGATGAAAGGTCTTCCCTTGGGGTTATGACCCTTTCCTTCCCACAGCTAAGGACAGGGATGTGTGGCCCCAGCCTCCCCTCGTGCAAGCCAAGACATCCTTTGTCTTGTCCATTCCCCCCAAGCTGGCTTCCAGACCCTTCCCCTCAGAAGGCTCCTCCAGCCGGCATGGCCCTGGTGCCCAGGTCAGTAGGACCATGACCTTCCCTACATTCTGGAGATGCCTCCTGAAAGCGCTTAGCTCCTTTTGGGTCCCCCATTTCCTCCAAGTTGCTGGTTGACCCTCTGTTGCATCCCCTGGAGGGAAGCCTTTCCTTCCACCAGGAATGCGGGAGCCACCAGGACGTGGGTCCTCTTTCCCAGGAACCCATGACGTGACTAACTGTTGCTTCCCGCATGGCAAAGCCCTGCCCTTTCTGGAAGAGGCCCATCAGGATGGCCTGTTGGGGCGGGACTGTTTCAGAAGACCCACCTCCCCACCCCTCTGCCCCTCTCTCAGCCCAGTGCCTTGCATCAGTGGCTGAGATCGTCTACTGGTGATTCTGATTTGGGAAAAAGGCTCTCTCAGGCTCTGGCACCCACTCTCTGTGGGAAAGCTCCGAGTGTAGGCAAGGACAGTACTCCCACACTTAGCACGACCCATGGGAGGAACTGAAAGCGTCTTTGTGGACATCAGGAAAAGATTGAGGGAAGGGGACCCAGAACTGGCATCTGTTAAGGATCCAGGACGACCATGAGCACTTTATACGTGTGATCTCATGGCCCCCTTGAGGGGGCCTGACTCACTGATAGGGAAGGAACTCAGGCTGAGAAAAGTAAGTCAGCCAGTGTCCCGGAGGGAGGAAGTGGCAGGATCAAGCACCTCTCTTCTCTATAAACCACCTGTTTTCAGCAGAGAGAAAGTCGTGGTCTGAGGCTTACACAGTTTTGAGGGGGGTCTCATTGCAAAAAAAAAAAAAAAAAAAAAAGACCAAAAATTACAAAGCCTAAATTAGGTATGCCAGTGAATATTAGCGTCCCTTCTAACGAGCTAGAACTCACAAGTTACAGACTCTAAAAGGCTGACAAATACCACAAACAATCAAGCGACTCAGGATAACAGGATATTTCGTATTGACCCCCTACCACCGCTGATTTTGCCCACTCTGATCACCTCCTTTTCCGACAAGGATTCTACGATGCCCAATTCTGCGGAGAGAATATAAACTCCGGCCGAGTTTCCTTCATACATGAGCTGTAAGAATTCAGGGCACGCCACATTTTCTCATGCTGGGACTAACTTTAAAGGCCCCTTGGACGGACGGCACCGGGCATGCAGCGTGGCTCTGACGCCCTCTTTGCAGGGACCTATAGTCACTTTTGTGTTATCCTTGTTTGATGTGGCTATTTCGCGTCAAATCAGCAAGAAATGTAAATCTTTCTCTACTGTGTTCACTGGATCCCCCTTTCTTGTATGTCAGTGAGTATTTGTGGAAGCCCTCCATACCCTCGGCTGCCCAGTAACTGAACTGTGGGTGGAAGTGAACCACATAAAATATCCCACGAGCCCAAGCCGAACGCATTCCCAACTGAATGCCCACGGCCGGTCCCACGCCACCCGCCTGGAGGAGAGGTTTGGGAAGGGAGGGAGTCAGATGGAAAGAGGAAACCTACCTGAGGTTAAAATGGCTCAACATTTGCAAACTTGATAGACACGTATGACCGCGTGAACACATTGCAATTACACATTGCGATGCGGTGGCAAAGAAAAAAAGATGGGGGTGGGGGGGATTTGTTTTAATCGAATGGTGCTGATTAAGCAGGTACATCCAGGCAGGTGGAACCAAGCCACTCCCTGGCTGGTCCAGAGAGAAAGTTCCAAAAGAGGATCCAGCAGCCAAACTCCAGCTAGTTTTTGATCTCACTCATTAAGGCCCAGCCTTCGACAAACCGCTTTTGGGTGGGTAGGTGTGGCCTCTGCCTTAGGGGAACCCGAGCCTGGACTTGGAGGCGGGAGATCTGAGTTCAAGGCCCGGGCCTGCCCCTTCCTACCTGAGGGGGCTCGGGCCAGTCATGAGGGCCTCTGAGGCTCACCTTCTTCCTCGCCAGGCACTTCCTGAGAGCAGGTCGTATTCCCCTGCCGGGCCAGGCTAATGAGAGAAGGAAAGGCTATTGGGAGCAGAAAAGCAAGAGACCGTGGATATGTTTGGGGCTATGCTCCCTAGAGAGGCAGCCAGCTCGGGTCTGGGGAATAATGCCTTGTAGGGGGAATAAGGCCTTGTAGGGGGAATAAGGCCTTGTAGGGCTCTGCTGGGCGGAGCTCATCCACCTCCCCAGGTGGAGAAGGGACGGTGTTTCTGAAGCAGGATTCGGAGCCAAATCCCAAACTGGACTGTGGTTTACCAGCAAGCTAGGCCCCCAGAATCCCCATCGCGCTGGCCTTGAGTCTGCCCCGGCACAACCTGGCGGTGCTCGACCCAGCCAGCTCAGGCCACACTAGCAAGCCAGGCTCCAAGGAGAGACGGGGAGGCCCCATTTCATTTTCTCTTTCAGGCTTGACAGATGACAGGAGACTCCTCCTCCAGCCAAAGAGAACTCCAGCCCACACTTTACCTCCAGCTCAATCACGCAGGGACTCGGCCCTTCATCCTGGCATCAAAGTCTGTTTGATCAGCTTTTCATCCATTTTCTGAAAATGTGGGATTTAGGGGTATTCTGAATCTTGCAGGACTACAAATGTTGCTCCCCGAGAATATATCGGTGTGGCCCCAAATCGGACATTGGGTGGATTCCCTGCTCTGTGCCAGCCAGTGCTCCCCCCCCCCCCCCTCCACCTTTGCCTGAGCCTTTAGGAGGGAGTTAGAGAGGCGGGGACCTGCCCTCACTGGGTGGAGATCTGGTGCCCCCTGGAGGTCAGACAGGAAGGGGTAGGAGGGGGAGTTGGGTGACGAAGGATAAGGTGGCCTCTCTGTCCTGACCTCCTGGACCCAGAGCTGCCCTACTCAGCCTTCCTGACAGTCAAGGACACCGACTGAGTGCTGGTTAAGTGTTGTGCGTCCTGTGTCTTTAATAATAAGCTTTCTCATTGGGTAGCAAATCCCAGTTTCACGGAGCATTTTTTCAAACGTTTTCTCCCTTGCGCACAGAACCCTGTGGGGTGGCAGCTCCCTGTGTTTTCAGAGAAGGGAACGGGGATGTGAGAAACTGCCAAGTTCATGAGTCACTATCCAGGAGGGCCTTGGTCAGTCGGTCAAGCGATGGGAAAGGTCAGGGGCACCTGGTGGGGGCCTGCGGGCATCAGGGCCAGGGAGCCAGGGCTCCTGGAAGGCAGGGCTGTGGGCGGCAGGACTCTGGACCAGGGCTCAGGACGACAGCCCGGAAATATTTCCCAAGGGTGAGGAAGGAGGCAGAACAGAGCGAAAAGGAAACCGAGGACCCAGCCAGGGTTGCTGGCGGGGCAGCGTGATATCAGAGCTCAGAGAGTGCAGTACACAAAGACCTATAAAGGAAAGCTCATCACCCCCATTCTCCCACTCCCAGTCCCTCTCCCCAAAAGCATCTACACCCTCAAACTCAGCGGCAGCCCTTCCTCACTCTCCTGACTCTGCAAATAAATAAAGCCACAGTTGGGGGCCAATCTTGTTCTATTCACTTCAATGCATCCTGCTTGGGGCAGCGGCGGGCAGGTCGGCTAGTCAGGCGGGGAGGGCCAGGTAAGGCTATGGGAGAGCAAAACAGCAGTGGGGAGGGAGAGGGCAGGGAGCTGAAAAAAGCCAGAGGTAGTTGCTGAGGGTAGGGGCTGGCCCAGCCCAACCAAATGACCTTGGGAGGCCAAGAGTCCCCACCAGACAATCTAGGCTGTTCCTGGGGGGTTGGGGGAGGACGCCAGGCAGGCAACAACCGGCAGAACCACCCCACTCCTAAAAGGATGTTGTGTCAGGCACTTTTCTAATCCATAATCATCTCCCTCCGTTTTCTCCGGGTCAGCTGGTTTCACCGCAGACATCGCTGGGGAGATTGCTGGCAGGAGGGAGAAGCAATGGGGTTTATTAGGAAAGGGGAATTTGTGATTCTCTGCCGCTAAGTGGAGACTCTAGCTCACCTCCTCAGCCCCCCTCTCCCCACTCCAGGGTGACAGCGGAGGACAGGAAGGGCTGCAGGCCCCCCAGTGAGCATCAGGGCTCCGGCTTGCCTCTGCCCTCATTGAGAAAGTCTCACTGAACACGGTTAAGTTCCTCAAAAGATATGTTCAAGTACTAACCCCTGTTCCTGCGAATGTGTCCTTATTTGGAGAAAGGGTCTGTGCAGATAGATCTCGAGATGAAGTCATCTTGGGTTTAGGGTGGGCCCTGAACCCAAAGGCTGCTGTCCTTATAAGAAGAGGGGGACACACAGAGAGGCAGGAAAGGTAGACCCCGTGTGAAGATGCATGGCAGAGGCGGGAGGGACGCAGCCTCAGGCCAAGGAGCCCTTGGGGGCAGGATTCTTCCCTAGAACCTTCAGCAGGAGCACAAACCTGCTGACTCCTTGATCCTGGGCTCCCAGACTCCAAAACCAACCTCCAGAACTGTGAGAGAAGGAATGTCTGTTGCTTTAATTTTTTTTTTAATGTTTATGTATTTTTGAGGGAGAGGGAGAGGGGGAGAGAGAGAGAGAGAGACAGAACGCGAGCGGAAGAGGGGCAGAGAGAGAGGGAGACACAGAATGCGGGGCAGACTCCAAGCTCCGAGCTGTCAGCACAGAGCCCGACTCGGGGCTCAAACTCAGAACTCAGAAGCTGTAAGATCATGACCTGAGCCAAAGTCAGAGGCTTAACCGACTGAGCCACCCAGGCGCCTCTGTTGTTTTCAACCACCCAGTCTGTGGTGCTTTGTTACCGTGGCCTCAGGGAACGAATACACTGAATAGAGAAACCAAGCAAACACCAGCAGAAAAAATGGCGAATCTCCTTACCAGGAGGCCGGTGAACACTTTTAAGTACTTCTGAGGCCACGACAGGACCAGCTCTTTTACAAGCAATGAGTTGGAGGAAGGAAAGAAGTCACTTTTCACTGTAAAGCCACATAACCTTGTGCTGAGTCTGGAAAATAGAAGAGAGCAGGTACCCGTTATCCCCTAACACCCTCTCTGGACCCTGCAAGACCCAGGTTCAAATCCCTCCTCTGTCATCTTCCTTTTGGCTTGGGGCTAAGTCACTTCTCCGAACCTTGGTTTATTCACCTGTAAAATGGGGATAGTTAGCTGCCGTCCCAAATTTGTTAGCATTCAATGAGAAAATACACACGAGTTCCCAGCATGCACCTGGTTACTCACCAAAACATACTAAGATGCTCACTGATTCCTAGTTCCTTCCCCTCCCTGATTAAAAAACAAAACAATGGGGCGCCTGGGTGGCGCAGTCGGTTAAGCGTCCGACTTCAGCCAGGTCACGACCTCGTGGTCACGACCTCGCGGTCCGGGAGTTCGAGCCCCGCGTCGGGCTCTGGGCTGATGGCTCAGAGCCTGGAGCCTGTTTCCGATTCTGTGTCTCCCTCTCTCTCTGCCCCTCGCCCGTTCATGCTCTGTCTCTCTCTGTCCCAAAAATAAATAAAAACGTTGAAAAACAAAACAAAAACAAAAAACTCCAAAATGACAAAGTTTGGTTCGTTTTAAAATCCCTAAATTTGGATGTATCACAACTCTCTTCTTCCTTTATTTGGAAACAATGATGGTTTTTCTTTTTTAACTTTTGAAATTTTATTTTTGAATTCGCATGCAGTGGAGTGCACCTCCTTTGGTGTAGCTTTCTGGGTTTTGACAAATGCAGAGCCACTACCACGGTCGATATAAAGAACCCTCTGTCACCACCCCCCCCCCCACGTCCTTTCTCTGTCCTCTAAGGTCAGCTCCTCCCCCAGCGCCTGGCCACCACCGGTCTGTGCTCCTCCTGCCTTTTCCCCGGTGTCAGAGAAGCGGAATCACTCGCATGTGGCCTTGGGGGTCTGGATGCTTCTTTCACCAAGCGTAATGCTCCCGAGCCTCCTCCGTGCTGTTGTGGGGACCCCTCGTATCGCATATGATCCCACCATCTTGCTGAGTAAACCGTGTGTCCCACCCACTCTGTTCGTCCCTTCACCAGGTGAAGGATGTGGGCCACGTCCCCAGATTCTGGTGACTATGAACAAAACTGCTAGAGGGGCGCCTGGGTGGCGCAGTCGGTTAAGCGTCCGACTTCAACCAGGTCACGATCTCACGGTCCGTGAGTTCGAGCCCCGCGTCGGGCTCTGGGCTGATGGCTCGGAGCCTGGAGCCTGTTTCCAATTCTGTGTCTCCCTCTCTCTCTGCCCCTCGCCCGTTCATGCTCTGTCTCTCTCTGTCCCAAAAATAAATAAACGTTGAAAAAAAAATTAAAAAAAAAAACTGCTAGAAACATTCATGTCTGGGTTTTCATGTGAACCTAAGTTTTCGTTTCTCTGGGGTAGACCCCTGGCGGTGAGGTTCTGGGTCCCCGTCAGGTTTCGAATGACCTCCACGTCAGGCTGGCTAAAAGGTTAGGTTGGGGAGAACACCACATGGTCAGCTCCGGGGCCCTGTCAGCAGCATGGGGGTGACAAAGGTCAATCACCATGTTAGCGGTCACTTCAGCCTCCTCCGATTCTGTGCCTTTTCCCTCAGAACGTGACATCGTTGTTCTGGTTTTCTTTTAGTTCCACAAACGTGAAGAAATGCCTGAGAGCGGTAAAAGAATGCAAAAGGGGATCAAAACAGCCCAGAAAAGGGTCCATAGTCCCTGAACAGGATGGTCAAGTCCCAAGTAACTGGTCATCAACCTTAAAAGCCAAAAAAGCCCCAAAACAAACAAACGAAACAAAGTCTTAAAGAAAATCGTCATTATATCCTGATTTTTTCCTCCATCACAACACAGTAAGCACTTCCATCCTGCCCTGAACATGACAGCAGAGGGACATTCTAGTGGTGAAGAGGCCGTGTCCCCACGTCATATGAAGGCACAGCGTCATGACAGCAGGGGACCCGCAGGCTGGGTCGGGGTGACCCTGCGCAGGGCCCCCGGACGAGGAGACTCGGTCTGCTGAGCTCGCTCCAAATCTCCCGCTTGGAGCCACAGCCATCTGCCCCGTTGCCCCCGAGTCCCGATTCTGCCCAGACGTGCCCTGGCATGGCTCGAGGTGGGGGGGACATCTGGCCTCCCTGTCTGTCTCCACAGCTCTGGCCATTTTTCAAACCGTTCTTATTGCTAGAAGAGTCTTGGAAACTGTCTTAGTCTGGAGTCTCCAGAGAAATAGAACCGATAGGGTGTGTGTGTGTGTGTGTGTGTGTGTGTGTGTGTGTAAGAGACAATACAAAATTGGCCCACATGACTACAGAGGCTGAGAAGCCCTAAGACCCGCAGGCGGCAAGCTGGAGGCCAGGAGAGCCGATTAGTGTAAGTCCCAGCCTGAATCTTCGTCCAAAGGCGGGACAAAAACCAATGTCCCCACTTGGAGACAGGCGGAGAGAGCAAATTCCCCCTTCCTTTGCCTTTTTGCTCTATTCAGGCCTTCGATAGATTGGAGGAGGCCCACCCACATCAGGGAGGCCCACATCCGCTTTACTCAGTCAACTGATTCAAATATCTGAGCCCCCAGCCCCCGCCCCAGCTCATGGCTCAATCAAGTCACGGGTGAAACGAACGATCGATCATCGATCGCAGGAACCGGGGGCCCCCTACCTGCTAGGTAGGCCCGAAGCCCTCCCAGGCAGTGCGCCACCGGGTGCCGCCTTCTCAGGCCTGGCTGCCGGCGCCGTGCCTGGGTCTTGCTGCTGGACAGCAGGCCAAGCTGGGGTCAAGGGTAGTGGGCAGCCGGCGACCGGCTCCTGTTGGCAGAAACCCTGCATCCAGCCCTGTCCCCTCGGGGAATAAACACGAGTTTTGCAGGGTCATTCCATCAGGGTTCTGCTGCAGCCTTCTTGAGGAGACCTGCTTCCTCCTAGTCCCGTGCTGGTACTGAGCCTGGAAATAGGGTCTGTGCCATCTTTGCTCCTCAGTGCTGCTTCTGGAATATTCTCCTCCACCCTCCTCATGAAGGCTGACATCTGAACCTCCTGTCGTCAGATCTTCTTAACCTGCTACCTCTCCTCACCCCGGCCACCTACAGACCTCCAGTCCACCTACTCTCAATCCTGGGAGATTTTATCTTATTTTTTACAAAAAAAAATTTGTTTAATGTTTTATCTGTTTTTGAGAGACAGAGAGACAGAGCACGAGTGGGGAGGGGCAGAGAGAGGTGGAGACACAGAATCTGAAGCAGGCTCCGGGCTCTGAGCTGTCAGCACAGAGCCTGACGCCGGGCTTGAACCCATGAACCGTGAGATCATGACCTGAGCCAAAGTCAGACACTCAACCTGCTGAGCCACCCAGCTGCCCCTCAATCCTGGAAGATTTTAGTGCTGGGCCCCGCTCACTTCTTGGTGACGCCAGCATCCTTGCAGAGGGTCTTTCGGCCTCCGTCCTTCACCTCCTCTCCTCCAATGGCTTGGTCGTCCTCACAGCTCAGTAACTGGTTCCTGAGCACACACTAGGCCTGGCAAGTGGACCCAGATCCTTCAGACCCCCAATTTCTGGCACTTTCAGGCCACTATCTCCGACTACCCATTTCTTGCCTCTAGATTCCTGCCTCCCAGCAATCCTTGACCACCTCAGCAGCTGCGAACCACAGTCCTAAGGTGCCCTCACCTGGTCCTCACTCCTGGACCCCTCTCTCTACTCTCATCCCACCACCTGGGGGACCCCCCACCCTCCGCCCTGTGCTCCTGAAAGTGGCTGGAGACGCACACGTTCCCACTGACCGGTCTCATTCGCAACCAAAAGTGCTCACCTGGGTGCCCCCCACCCCCAGGCCACCTTCCTTCCTGGGACCCACTGCCTCCTGGCCCACTCCCTGCTCCGCTCCTCGGAGAATATTCCCGTCTGCCCTTCTCTCCTGCCCCAGCCTGCTTCCATTGCACTGAAGAAAAGGGGGTCCGTCAGCAAAGAGCCCCCCGCAGGCTCTCCTGACCACATTTCTCTGTCTGTCCAGAGGGGCCTCGGAACCATCTCTCACATAGCCGCCTCTGCCTGCAAAATGTCACCAGGATACAGGCCCTCTGCACCCCTGCCTCCCACTGCCTGCGAGGCTCTCTGCTTCGGTGTCCTTCCCCAGCCTGTTCAACACAGCGGCCAGAGGGGTGGAGTTAGACACAAGCCGGGTCACATCACCTCTGCCAACCCTAGGGGTGGCTTCTCTTCTCTTTGGGGATCAAACCTCCCTCGGCCACCTGCCGATGCTGGGAGCAGATTACCTTCTGCCCAGTCCCCAGTTCCCCCCTGCCCTTTCTCTCTCAGGTCGCCTACTGGTCAGCCAGCCTGCTTACTGGTTCACCAGCCACACGCTCCCATCTGAGCCTTGCTGTTCCTTTGCCTGGAGCCCTGCCCCAACCTCAAACTCAAGAGTGTCCCTCCTGTCGCTGTTTGTGCAGCTTTAAAAAAAAATTTTTTTAATGTTAATTTATTTTTGAGAGAGAGAGAGATGGCATGGGCAGGAGGTGGGGGCAGGGGGGGTGGGGGAGGGTTAGAGAGACAGGAAGACAGAGGATCTGAAGCGGGTGCTCTGTGCTGACAGCAGAGAGCCTGACGCGGGGCTCAAACTCACGAACCAAGAGATTATGACCTGAGCCAAAGTCAGGCGTCTAACCTGACGTCAGGCGTCAAACCCAGGTGCCCCTGTTTGCCCAGCTTTTAGAAAGTATTACCGTCCTAGGGAGGCCTTTCCTGGCCGCTGCATCTAAAATGCGTCCCTCCCTGAACCCAGCATCTCCCTCCCTGCTGTGGGTTCCCCCTGGCATTTAGGGCGCTGTCTTGTTTTAAATCTTTATTTACTTTGTGAACGTCCCCCCATACAGTCATGCAAGCTCCATGAGAACACACAGTTTTCGTTTCATTTATTCATACTCATGTATTCATTTACTTCGTTATTTTCATTGACTTAACGAACAAATGTATTATTTCATTTCCAGCTCCCCCACCCCCCACCCCGTCTACTACCATGTCTGGCACGTGCCGGGAACCCAGTAAGACTCTGTGCTCCTCCGGTGTCCCTGCCCACCCCGCACCTCCACTTGGGTCCAGATCCCACCCCCTCCTGCTGACTCCGGCCCGATGCTTCAGCAGCTCCCGGATCCTGCACCCTTTCCCCCTCGCCACCCGCTCCTTCCCGTCAGTATGCCAACACGCAGACGTCCTGTCATTTCTCCCTGCCTAAAAAAACAAAACAAAAACCAACCCAAAACCCCACAGAAGCCTCTCTCGGCCCAGCATCGCTTTCCAAGAAGTGCGCCATTCCTCTGATCTAGAAAACTCCTTGAAAGAATGTCCGCATTGTCTGTGTTGCTCCGCCTCCTTCCGCTCTCTCCAGCTCTCCCTCTGAGGGGCTTTCCCCCTCTCCTCTCTCCTAAACGCCCTTGGCAAGGTGCAGTGATCTTGGGGCTGTGATCCAGCAGCCCTGTCCCAGGCCACACCCTACATGGCACAGGGGTCCCCTCCCGCCTGGTTTGCCCTCTCTTGGTGGCCGCTCCTTCTGGTCACCCCAACCTCCAAATGGGGGCAAGTCCGAGCGCGCTCTGCCCACACTCGCTCCCGTGATAAATCTCACTGGAGGGCTTGGACTCTCGGCCTCAGACTTCTGGCCAGGACCTTGCCCTGAGTCCGGACATGACTGCCCAGTGTCCTACTCAAAACCTCCACTTGGGGTCCAGTGGGCTCCTGAGACTTTCCACTTCCAAGCCCATCGCTGTGTCCCTCCCTCACCAACATGCTCCTCTCTCAACCACCCCATGTCAACAAAGGACCAGGCCCTCCCTTCCGGCCAGGCCCAACACTTTTCCTCCACATTTTCCAGCCACGCCCCCCTCCTCACTGGGTTGGAACAAGCCAGACATTGCTGCTTCGGGGCCTTTGCACGGGCCGTTCCCCATTTCTGGAATGCTCCCCCAACCCCCGCCTGTATCTGCACAGCTTGCTCCCACCCCCTCCTTGATGTTTTTCCTCCACGGAAGCTGTCATCACCTTTTACACTATATATTTGATTGATTGATTGATTGATTGATTGTCTGTCTGTCTCCCCCCACTAGAAAGTGCCAGAATCTCTTTTGTTCACTACCAGAACAGTATTTAGTACATAATAAGTCCCCGCAAAGATGTGCTAGATGAAGAAAAATGAGTACAATTGCACTTGAGAATTTCATGTAAATGATTAAAAAGTTTAAACGCCATGCATCTCTGCAGGCACATGGGAAGGGCAGCGTTTTGCCTTTTCGGACTAACTCAGAAAGGAGAGCACCAGAAAACACCGTCCGCTGTGATTCTCTGCATCCTTGGCAGGGATGATGGGGACCGATGATTCCTGATGGAAATCCAGAACCGCACGTAAATCACAGAAAAATGGAGACTTGAGCGGGAGCTCTGCCGAGTCAGATGCTCTGAGATACATGGTCTGGGTCAAAATTCCAAGACGCTTTTATTGAAGTGGCCGGTGCACCCCGCGGACCCGGCACTGAGAGTGTCTGTGTGATCCTTGCTGATACTTTCCTGGGGCCAGGCTGCTGCTTAGACCCCGCTCCGCCCTCTCCTGGCTCTGGGACGCTGCATAAATTGCCTGTGCTCTCCATGCCTCATTTTTCTCATCCATCAAGTGGGGATAGTAATGCTTCCCTCATGAGGCTTCTGTGATTGTTGAAGACGTAAAGCATGGGTAGTAGTCACCTTCCAAAAGGCTCTCGGAACCCCCCCCTCCTCCTGCGTTCACAGCCTTGTGTAATTCCTCCCCCTGCCGGTGGGCTGGATTTACTGCCTACTTCTAACCAACAGAACGTGGCAGAACTGATAGGGTGTTACTTCCGAGATCAGGCTGTAAAAGACTTGCTGGTCCTCTCCATCTTCCCTTCCTTCCCCCTCCCCTTCTCCTGCTCACTTGGTTACTCTGATTCTATATTGCGAGCGGCTCTCCGGAGAGGTCCACACAGCAAATAACTGAGGACAGCCTCCGGCCACCAGTCTGCCAGGAACTGAATCCTGCCAACAACCACACGAGTGGGCTTGGCCTGGGTCCTTCTCCAGCCGAGCCTGAAGATGACCACAGCCTTGGCTGGCGACTCCTCAGTTGCAGTCTCACGGGACACCCAGAGCTAGGGGACCCAACCAACTAAACTATGCCCAGACTGCCATCCACAGAAACCATGAGAAAATAAATGTCTGTTGCTTTAAACTAAGATGTTGGCTGTTGTGTGTTATACGGCTGTAGGTAACTGATACAGCATATAAAATGCTCAGTACGGGCATCTGACTGGCCAGTTGGTAGAGTATGAGACTCTTAACCTTGGGGTCGTGAGTTCGAGGCCCATGTTGGTTGTGGAGATTACTAAAACTAAACAATAAACTTAAAAATAAAATAAATAGAACATTTTTAAAAGAGCAAATAAATCATAAAGTGTTTTCAGTAATTACATTGTTAGCAATAATCTTGGTATTTTTCTGAAATATATAGTATAAATTAAATACGTTATATTTATAACACATATCATATAATGTATATTCCACATAGTTATGCATGCGGATACAACAAATAAGTAACATGATTAATGTTTTTAAGAACCAAGATTTTTCATGAGAAAAAAAAATATATAAAATCAAAGAAGATAAGTAGAAACCTATAACCCTAAATTTAAGCTGGAAATATAAGCATAAATTCATTGTGCATTTTCCCTTTAAAATGAAAAGTATTTCTCAGCTCTATCCACTAAAAACACCTAGAAACTAATAACTAACCAGTAGCAAAGCACTCAGCTCCCAGACTGTGGTCTCTAAACACGATTTTCCACTAAAAGAAGTTAGAGCTTCTTGGTTGATTCCAAGTCTGGGCAAAACAGAGAGCTTGAGCCTGGAATATCTGGTCATTCTAGAAAGCAAGAAAGCTCTTCCAGACTACTGCAGCTGTCCCTCTTTCTTTCCCTGCTTTAGAAAACACTCATTGGCTTTTTCCTTTTTTTCTTCACCAAAAAGCCAGTAGGCAGATGTGAACAAGGTAGGCTGTGGGGGGCAACCCAAATCAGGTTGGGGGTGTGTATGCAGTCCCACACTCAAGGTGAATGGCAGCCCACAAGGTCTGGAGATAAATGTCAAACGGAGGGGTTGAAATAATTGGGGCCAAGTTTCCATCTGTCAGAGAAGGGAGATACAAACATGAGAAGACGAAAAGCTAAAATAACTTCAGTAGTCCTGAACTGGGATTGTCAGTAGTAATGCTGAGACCGAAAGTGTTTTTAACAGATGGGAGGAGAGAAATGGAGGAACTATTGCAAGGTTCTTATACTTTCCACTAAGTGGTATGTTATCACTTAAAGGTAGACTGTGATTTTGTTTATTTATTTTTTAGCAATCTCTACACCAATCGTGGGGCTAGAACTCATGACCCCGAGACCAAGAGTCACATACTCCTCTGACTGAGCCAGCCAGGTGCCCCAGGGTAGACTGATTAATTGAAATTGTATTATAAACCTTGAAGCAACCATGACAATAACAAAAGTTATAATAAGTCAACAAATGAGATATTATAGAATCATTAAAACATTCGTTTATGCCAAAAGAAGACAGAAAAAGCAAAAAAAGGAAACAAAAAAACAATAGGACAAATAAAAAATTAATAGCAAAATGTTAGATTTAAACCTAACGAGGGGTGCCTGGGTGGCTCAGTTGGTGAAGTGTCTGACTTTGGCTCAGGTGATGATCTCATGGTTTGTGAGTTTGAGCCCCATCAGGCTCTCTGCTGTCAGCATGGAGCCTGCTTCAGATCCTCTGTGCCCCTATTTCTCTGCCTCTCCTCTGCTCACTAACTCTCTCTCTCTCTCTCTCTTTCAAAATAAATAAACACTAAAAAACCCAAATAAACCATAATGATGGCCATATTAAATATAAATGGTTTAAATATTCAAATTTAAAGGCAGAGATTGTCAGACTGGATTAAAAAAGCAAGATTCAGCTGTATACTGTCTATGAGAAACATACTTCTGGGCACCTGGGTAGCTCAGTCAGTTAAGTGTCCAACTCTTTTTTTTTTTAAACAAGTTTTTATTTCATTTATTTACTTTTCAATGTATATCTATATATCTATGTCTATCTATATCTATCTATCTATATCTATATCTATCTATCTATCTATTTATATATATATATATTTTTTTTTTTTGAGAGACAGAGAGAGAGAGCGTGAACGGGGGATGGTCAGAGAGAGAGGGAGACACAGAACCCAAAGCAGGCTCTGAGCTGCCAGCAC
>NW_024412413.1:6664765-6683127 GCF_014898765.1 Herpailurus yagouaroundi | reverse complement strand
GTGCTGGCAGCTCAGAGCCTGCTTTGGGTTCTGTGTCTCCCTCTCTCAAATAAATAAACTTTAAAAAATATATAAGAAACACATTTCAAATATAAAGACACATATAGGTTAAAAGTAAGAGAATGGAAAAAGATATACCATGCTATCATTAATCAAAATAAAAAGCTGGAGTGACTATATTAATATCAGACAAAGGAGATTTTTTAGCAAACGATATTACCAATGATAAAAAGGGTATGTAATTATGATAAAGGGGTCAATCCATCAAGAGGACATAACAATTTCAAATGGTTACGCACCTAATAACAGCTTCAAAATCCTTAAAGCAAAACCTGGGAGATCTGCAAAGGGAAATACACAAGTTGACAATTACAGTTGAAGATTTCAATACCCTTTTTTAAATAACTGATAAAACAAGTGGACAGAAAACCACTTAGAAGATTTAAAAGCTTTGATATTATCAACGAACTTGACCTAATTGACATTTATAAAAACTTTACCCAACAACAGCAGCATGTACATCCTCTCAAGTACCCATAGAACATTTATCAAGACAGACACTATTCTGGGCCATTAAAAAGTCTCAGTACAGTTCAAAGCACTCAAGTCAGGGGTGCCTGGGTGGCTCAGTCGGTTGAGTGTCCGACTTCGGCTCAGGTCATGATCTCACGGTTTGTGAGTTTGAGCCCCACGTCAGGCTCTGTGCTGACAACTCAGAGCCTGGAGCCTGCTTCGAATTCTGTGTGTCTCTCTCACTGCCCCACCCTGGGCACCTTGGTAGCTCAGTCAGTTAAGTGTCCAACTTTTTTTTTTTTAAACAAGTTTTTATTTCATTTATTTACTTTTCAATGTGTGTGTGTATATATATATATATATATTTTTTTTTTTTTTTTTTGAGAGAGAGAGAAAGAGAGAGCATGAACGAGGGACGGTCAGACTTGTGCTCTATCTCTATCTCTCAAAAATGAATAAATGTTAAAAAAATTTTTTTAAAAAGGATTCAAGTCAGAGTATGCTCTCTAACCATAATGGAATTAAATTAGAAATTGAAAATGGAAAGATGTCTGAAAATTAAATAGCATACTTCTTTTTCTTTTTTTTAACATTTATTTATTTTTGAGAAACAGAGACAAGCATGAGCAGGGGAGGGACAGAGAGGGAGACAGAATCTCAAGCAGGCTCCAGGCTCTGAGCTGTCAGCACAGAGCCCGATGCAGGGGTCGAACCCACAAAATGTGAAATCAAGACCTGAGCCGAAGTCGGCCACTTAACCTACTGAGCCACCCAGGCACCCCTAAATAGCACACTTCTAAATAACTCATGGGTCAAAAAAGAAGTCAAAAGGAAATTTGAAAGTATCTTGAACTAACTGAAAAGGAAAACATGATATACCAAAATTCGTGGGAGTATTAGCTCTCAATTTTTTGCAGATGCTCTTTATCGAATTATCCCGGGGCTCCTGGGTGGCGCAGTCGGTTAAGCGTCCGGCTTCAGCCAGGTCACGATCTCGCGGTCCGTGAGTTCGAGCCCCGCATCAGGCTCTGGGCTGATGGCTCAGAGCCTGGAGCCTGTTTCCAATTCTGTGTCTCCCTCTCTCTCTGCCCCTCCCCCGTTCATGCTCTGTCTCTCTCTGTCCCAAAAATAAATAAACGTTGAAAAAAAAAATTAAAAAAAAAATTATCCCTCCTATTCCCAGTTTGCTGAGAGTTTGGAAGTATCTTAAATTATGAATGGGTGTTAGATTTTATCAAATGCTTTCTCTGTATTAATATGATCATATGATTTTTCTTCTTCAGCCCGTTGATCTGGTAGTTTATTTTTTTTTATTTTTATTTTTTTTAATTTTTTTTTTCAACGTTTATTTATTTTTGGGACAGAGAGAGACAGAGCATGAACGGGGGAGGGGCAGAGAGAGAGGGAGACACAGAATCGGAAACAGGCTCCAGGCTCTGAGCCATCAGCCCAGAGCCTGACGCGGGGCTCGAACTCACGGACCGCGAGATCGTGACCTGGCTGAAGTCCGCCGCCCAACCAACTGCGCCACCCAGGTGCCCCTGATCTGGTAGTTTAATTAATTTTTGATTATTGAGACAGCCGTGCACACATAGAATGTGACCCACTTGGTCGTGTTATGTAATTCTTTTTTTATATATTGCTGAGTTTGATTTGTTAACGTTTTATTGAGGATTTCCATAAGTTCATGAGAAATATTAGTCTGTAGTTTTCTTTATGCTATCTTTGTCTGATTTTGATATCAGGGTAATACTGGCCTCACAAAATGAGTCAAGAGGTATTATTTCTCCTATTTTCAGGAAGAGATTGTGTAATATTCATGCTAATTTTTCATTAAATGTTTGGTCTAATTCTTTGTTGAACTCACCTGGACATAGAGATTTTTTTAAGGAAGATCTACAATTATGAATTCAATTTCCTTTATGGTTATAGGACTTTTCAGATTATGTATTTCTCCTTGGTTGAGTTTTGGTAGTCTGTGGTTATAAGGAATTGGTCCATTTCATCTAAATGATCAAGTTACAGGGGCGCCTGGGTGGCTCAGTCGGTTGAGCGTCTGACTCTTGATTTCAGCTCAGGTGATGCTCCCAGGGTCTTGGGATCAAGCCCCAAGTTGGGCTCCGTGCTGAGCATGGAGCCTGCTTAAGATTCTCTCTCTCTCTCTCTCTCTCTCTCTCCCTGCTTGCACTCTCTCTCTCTCTCTCTCAAATAAAAAAAACATATAATAAATGATCAAGTTACAAGTGTAAAGTTGTTCACGGTATTCTTTTATTATCCTTTTAACGGCTGTAGGATCTGTAGTGATACTCTTTGTTTTGTTCCTGATATTGGTGATTTGTGCTTTCCGTCCTTTTACCTTGTCAGTCATTCTGGAGGTTTATAACATGTTATTCTTTTTTTTCCTAAAGAACCAGTTTTTGTTTCACTGATGTTTCTCTCTTGTTTTCCTGTTTTCAATTGCATTGATTTCTACTCTTTATCATTCTTTCCTAGTGCTTGCTTTGGATTTATTTTAGTCTTTTTTTTTTCTAGTTTCTTGCAGTAGGAATTTAAGGTTATTGATTTGAGACTTTCCTCTTTTCAAACGTAAACACTTTGTGTGAGATATTTCCCTATCAGCTCTACCTTACCCACATCCCACCAGGTGCTGTATATTTTCATTTTCAGCACTATGCAGAGGGTTATTTTTGAAAGTGATCAAGAGATGCTTGGAGGAGACAAAGACAGCTATCTACCAAAAGTCATGCTCCAACCTTCAGTGGCACAGACGTGTTGCCAGGAAGTGGCTGTCCAATTATGTTTCCAAGTTGTCCTTGCCTTTGGTGAGAAAAGATGAACAGCTCTTGCCAATGGAGTTTGAGAAGTACTGTATGTTACTTCCAAGCCAATGTAGACAAGAAGTAAATTATTATTTTTTTAATGTTTATTCGTTTTTTGAGAGACAGAGCACGAGCAGGGGAGGGGCAGAGAGAGACACACACAGAATCCAAAGCAGGCTTCAGACTCTGAGCTTTCATCACAGAGCCCAACGCGGGGCTCGAACTCACTAACTACGAGATCGTGACCTGAGCCGAAGTTGGGACGCTTAACCGACTGAGCCACCCAGGTGCCCAATATTCTTTTTTTTTTTTTTTTATGTTTATTGATTTATTTTGAAGGAGAGAGAGCATACGTGTACAAGCACAGGAAGGGCAGAAAGAGAGAGGGAAAGAGAGAATCCCAAGCAGGCCCTGCACAGGGCCCAGTCTCCTGAACATGAGATCACGACCTGAGACAAAATCAAGTCTGACAATTAACCAAATGAGCCACCCAGGTGCCCCAAGAAGTAAATATTCTTTGTCCACCCTCTCCCTTTCCTCTAACAGAGGCAAGCAATGATGACAAAGCCTTCAGAGTTAGTGGAGTCCGAAGACGGAAGGTCCCTGAATTACTGTGGAGAAAAGCCTTCCGCTAACCGTGAACACTCATATGGGTCTCTTGAGTCAGTGAGATACATGTCTTTTGAATTAAGCCACCAGTAGTTTGGAATGTATGTGCTAACAACAGCTAGTATTTCTTTGCCGTTAACCTCAAAATTCAGCAGCGGAACTTGAAAGATCCCTGCTAATAACACATTAAGGACATGCATCTGTGAATGTACTCGAACTTACTGATTTTATCCAGAATCAATTCTTGGGTATTAAAGGCCTTAAGTTTATTGCCTTGTTATAGCTACTATACTGAGAACATAAAAAAAAAAAAAAAAAGAACATTTTGGGCACGAGGCCTCATCAGAACTCCCAGTTCAAAACCATTTGGGAGTGATTCGGAAAAGCACAGCTCCGGAGCTATCATCTCTGACATCACCAGCCTGGACCGCTCCTTCCCCAGCCGCCCCACTAATGTCTGCGAAAGACAAACATTTGGAGAAATGAGAATCCCTGAAGTGTCTCACTAGATTGTTTCTGTTTCCCGGGTCGCCACACTGGGCATGGAGACGCCTGGGGAAGGAGCTAATGTTTCTAGGCACTGAGACTGTTCTCGGGTCTTTATGCTTCGTTTTTGAAGATCACAGAAGACGGGGTCCAGAACCCCATACAAAACACGCCCCCCCCCAATGGTCTCTCTGTGTGTTTGCAATTAAAACAACCTGCTCTGGGGGCGCCTGGGGGGCTCCGGGGATTAAGCATCTGACTTCCGCTCAGGTCCTGATCTCAGGGTTCGCACGTTCGAGCCCTCTCTGAGCTGACAGTGTGGAACCTGCTTGGGATCCTCTCTCTCTCTCTCTCTCTCCCTCTGTCTCTCTGGTCCTCCCCCACTTGTGCTCTCTCTCAAAATAAATAAATAAACTTAACAACAACAGCGACCCTGTTGGGGTCTTAGATCTCTTTTGTATCACTTGCTGTATCTGTCTCCTTGGCCTCCTCTTTTTTAGCCAAGTGTATTGTATTTAAAATAGGAAGGGAAGGGTGGTATTTTTAAAAGAGAAATCGCTTCCTTACCAGGCCAAATGAGGGCGGTTCCCCCGTCTTTTCTCTCTGCACTTCCTCTCATACGAAAGCTATGCAATTTGAGTTCCATTAACTCCTCTCTGGTTTGTAAGCTCTGATTTATAGGACAAATTACCTACGTGCGCTCAAGAAGGAACCGGTCTGTCGGATAACGCGGGACTTTGATTTCACCGCCCTGCCCCCACCCCCGTTTATTCATTCGTGGCATGGAGAGATCCAGAGGGCCAGAGCAATTTCATCAGCCCTTGGAATTCACGTACTGTGAGCCTCCTCTCCCCAGACCATACCGCTACCATAAATAGACATCACGTGGCTTCCTTTTATATAAGGTCAGAGGAACCGAGTGCACAGGGAGAAGCCGTTAGGAGAGTCAGAGCTCTGAGTTTCGGTTTAAAACCTGAACAGTGCTAGTCCTCACGCCTGGGGGCTGGATCAGAGAGGAGGGGCAGGGAGCGAGAACGAGGTTCACCTCCCGAGGCGACTCCCCTGGATGCCCGAGCCGTTCCCTGCCTCCCAGCAGCCCTCGGCCTTCTTTACCGCGCCTGGCGAGGCCTGCCCCCGGCTCCCCTCCCCACCTGCCTCGCCAGGCTCTGTGGCTCCCCTGGTTCATTTTCTGATAAAGCTGTCAGTTTTTATTGCTGATGGGAGAAATCATTTTCTCTCTTAGCTGAATGTTAATCGGCCTTTCCCCTCTCTCATTCAGTTAGCACATGCAATCCCCTGGTCCCCACCCCAAGCAGAGGAGCGTTCCAGAAAGACCAGGAAGGTGATTCTTTGGAAACTGCTCAACCGGAGGTTTAGAAGAAGCGAAGCGGGGCTGCACAGGGGGAGTTTTACCCGCGCACTCAGTTCCTTACGGGCTCTTCCCTTCCCAGGCTAAGCTTATTCGTACTACAGAGGACTCAGACTTACTGGGGAGACCCGCGAAGCCTGCTGGGTCTAGGTGAAGCCTTGGTCGAGCGTGTGGAAGGTGCCAGGCACCAACACACGTCCTAGAAAGCCAGCATGACTAAGGGGTTCCAGGAGACCAACTGATGTACTGGGGCCAACGGTTTGATGTGACCAGAGCGGTGGCAGAGGTGAGCCAGGATACCAGAGACTCACAGAGGGTCAGAGAGACTCCCTGGAGAAAGCCAGGCCACAGGCCCACCATACAGAATAACGTTCAGCGGGAGGGGTGTCCCGGGTGGAGGGGACAGTCTATGCAGTCACGGGCACACGGAGCAGGGTGGTGCACTGGAGGAGGGGTGGGGAGCTTGGTTTGGCAGAAGGTTAAGGTCATGTGGAGGACCAGGTCACAGCAGGGCTTGGGTACCCAAGCAGGTGTCTTCCCCCCATATAATTTCATGCACTTAAAAAAAAAAAAAAAAATATATATATATATATATATATAGCCCTTCTCATGAGTTCGAGCCCTGCGTCGGGCTCTGTGCTGACAGCTCAGAGCCTGGAGCCTGCTTCACAGTCTGTGTCTCCCTCTCTCTCTCTGTCCCTCCCCTGCTCACGCTCTGTCTCTGTCCCTAAATGTTTGTTTATTTTTGAGAGGCAGAGTACAAGCAGAGGAGGGCAGAAAGAGAGAGAAGGAGGCACAGAATCCGAGGCAGGTTCCAGGCTCTGAGCTGTCAACACAGGGCCCCACGCGGGGCTCGAACTCATGAACCGTGAGATCATGAGCTGAGCCGAAGTCGGACGCTTAACCGACTGAGCCACCCAGGCACCCCCCAGTCACTATAACCTAATTTTATAATATTTTCATCATCCCCCAAAGAAAAACCTTCTGAGCAGGTTTTTTGATGGGGGCCTGGCCCGGCCAAATTATGCCACCCATCAGTCTGGCAGCAGAGAGGAGAGGGGTTTGGAGGGGCAAGCCTGGCCCCTTCGTGGAGCCTAGGACATAAGTGATGGGCACAGTAGCAACTGCGCACAAGGGTTAAAGATTTGTGACAGCGACGGGGGCAAATTCAGTCTATCTCTTAGGTTCTTATTCCTTGGCAGGAAGAGAACTGGGTTATGAACACGCGGGCCAGTTTTTGCCGGCTGGCTATTTAGTGGCAGTGATATAAATCAGTATTAGAGATAAATGTTACCCATTTACAAAGAAAAATGGACAGAGAGGCCATATCGCAGCAAAATCCAGAAATCTGAAGTTTCTGCAACATGGGAACAGCACAGGGCACGATCCATATGGTTTATGTAGCAAAACCCACAGCCAGTCTGTCCCAACAAAAGGGCAGGGGCTCTGTCCTCAGAGGCCCTGTAGGGTGACCAATGCGCGGTCACCGTGAACCAGGGCGATGAACGGGCCTGCCTCTGGGTAGCACCGGTGGCCCATTCAAACCCAGAGCCCTTAGCAAGGCAAGGCCCCGAGAGAATGAGGACTTCTCTGCAGTGGCTTTGGGGACAGTGAGTCTGATCCCAGCATAATGCTATGACAATTGAATAAGTTATTATTATTATTATTATTATTATTATTATTTTTAATTGCAAGTCAGAAACAAAAGCAAAAGCATATGAAACCAGCTTTCACGATAAAGGGGACTCGGTTCTGACAAAATCTTGATGAGGATAACCTGAAAAAATTCTCCCTACAAAAACAGAAATGCATGATAAACTATAACCACGCGAAGAAATTGTAATTACGTGGCTGAGCAAGAAAGGGATATCCCCAGGGTCCAGAACAGAGAAAGGAAAAACCAGAGCGATAATCCTGAGATTTGACCCACGACTCCCTCAGGGAGAGATGTGAGAGAGGGGTGGAAGGGTATCAGAGCCAGTAACCCAGGACCCCAGCTTTGGCCTCCACGTTTAGGTGAATGTAGAGACGGGAAGGAAGATCTCCAGCTGACCGGAGAGTTGAAACCGCGACTTTTTGTGAAATCAGGCTCCTTAGAGATCCTCTAGGGGCTGATCGCTCAGTGAAAGGGGGGCTAGGCAAACCCTATCACAGGGCACAGGGGACAACAGGAGGCTTGTCTACCACAGAGCAGCGGGCGCCTTCCAAAAGGATCTTCTGCAAACTGCAAACTGCAAACTGCCTGTCTGCCGTGAGTGGGCTGGAGGTCCAGATTTAGATTGCATGCGTCGTCTGGGATTCTCAGGTGGAGAGAAAAAAAATGATCCCAAGCGGGTGATAATCCTAGAGCACCTGGTAAAGCAGATGTAGAGTGGCTTTAGAGGGACCCTCTTACACCTCAGGTAGCAGTCTCCAAGTCCCACAGAAGAAACAAGCTCCGCCAAAGAGGAGCTCACAACATCAAGTCGCAGGACGATGTGGGAAGAAAGGGAGGTCGTCCCGAACGTGTCAGCAGGGGCCACAAACATGAGGATTAGAGCCCTAAGACGCGGAGACAGAGGAAGAGCTGGCAAACGAGAGCATGTGTAGAGTGATTGAAGGCCGAAACGAAAGAGTCAAACTCCCAAGAAAATGAAGGCAACAAGAAATGAAGGCAAGAATAAACAGGGTTGAACAACATTTACAGATGGAGTGATACGGTGTCTGAGATTTGCCCCCAGATAATCTCCTGGTGGGGAGCTGTGGGGAGGAGTAGGTCCACAGGAACGGCCACGGGCTGATACTTGTTGAAGGTGGATAGTAAGAAGTACGTAGGGGCTTTTTATTCAATTGTCTCTAATTTTAAATACACTTGAAAATGTCCGCAACGAACATTAAAAAAACAACAAAATGCAAATCTCCAGGTAGAATTTCTAGAAATGAACAAGAGAAGTAAGGAAATGTAAAACTCAGGGCAGGTCTGGAAGGCAGAGTGTACACAGATAAAGAGAGAATTGAAGGGCACCTGGGGGCTCAGACAGTTAGGCGTCCGGGTCTTGGTTTCGGCTCAGGTCATGATCTCGTGGTTCGTGAGTTCGAGCCCCGCGTCGGGCTCTGCGCGGACAGCACAGAGCCTGCTTGGGATTCTCTCTCTCTCCCTCTCCGATGTGTGTGCGCTCTCCCTCTCAAAGTAAATAAATAAACTTAAAAAAATACTTTCAAAAAATGATCAGGGGCACCTGGGTGGCTCGGTCGGTTAAGCGTCCGACTTCGGCTCAGGTCATGATCTCGCGGTCCATGAGTTTGAGCCCCGCGTCGGGCTCTGTGCTGACAGCTCAGAGCCTGGAGCCTGTTTCAGATTCTGTGTCTCCCTCTCTCTCTGCCCCTCCCCCGTTCATGCTCTGTCTCTCTCTGTCTCAAAAATAAATAAACGTTAAAAAAAAATTAAAAAAAAATCAGTATTCCATCTTAAAAAAAGAGAGAGAGAGAGATTTTATGAACCAGAAGATATAAAAAATTATCCAGAATGCGGGGCACCTGGGTGGCTCAGTCGGTTGAGCATCCAGCTGTTGATTTCAGCTCAGGTCATGATCTCATGGTTTGTGAGTTTGAGCCCCATGTCGGGCCCTGCACTGACAGTGTGGAGCCTGCTTGGGATTCTCTCTCTCTACCTCTCTCTGCCCCTCCCCACATCTCTCAAAGTAAATAAATGAACCCAAAGAATATATATCCAGAATGTAGAGAGGTAAATATGTGAAAAGCTTCAAGAGAGATTAAAAGACACAGAAGAGAGATCGCCACGCTAGAGAGCAATTTGACATTATCGGGGCGCCCGGCTGGCTCAGTCAGTAGAGAATCCCACTCCTGATCACAGGGTCGTGAGTTCAAGCCCCATGGCAGGTGTGGAGCCTACTTAAAAAAATTTTTTTGACATTATCTAGTAACATGCTATGACCCATAACTTTTACTTCTAGGCAAGTATCCTAAGGAAACTTATGTAGGAGCACAAGGCTGTGTGTAAGAACGTTCCCAGCAGCACTATGTGTAATCGAGAAAAGATGCGAATAAGTCAAATGTCCTTCGGTGGCAGAGAAGATAAATCGATTGCATTTTCTCCATATAACCAAGCACTACAGAGCAGTCACAATAAACCGCAGTTACATGTATCTACATGGATACATCTCAAAAAACGTAAATGGCAGAGGGATCCTTCGGAACGATAATTTTACTTAAAGTTTAAAAAATGTAAAACAACACTACATATTGTTCAGGGGTACGGACACTTCTAACAAAATGTGCTATAAATAAACGGGCTTGCTGCGTATGGTAGTCGAGCATCAAGAAGACATAAGCAGTCTGAACCCCTATGCACCCGACAGCATGTCACGAAGTGTCAGAATTACACGGAGAGGTTGACAAGTCCATTGTGCTAGTTCGGATCGCCCAAGAAACATGCCCAGATGGAGTCAGTTGCGCAAGACATTTGTCGGGGGCAACATCGGTGAAGGACCAAGTGGAGAAGGTACGGAAGCAGGCTTGCAAGGCTTAGCCCACTTAACGCAAGTGTGACGTGGGAGAGGGAAGGAGCAAGCCGCGGACCGCGGTGACTGAGAGGAAGCTTTGTCCAGGCAGGTGGGTTGTCCCCACGCAAAGACTGGGGTGGGAGTGGTCCCCGCTCAGGCTCTCGTACCCCCTGGTGATTAGCCACTGGCCAGGAGCAGCCCGGGGAAGTGGGAGGAGGGGATGTGGTTTGGGCTTCGGTGCTAGAGTAGGTGTGAAGGTGTCGTGGTTGGAAGCTCTCCGTGGACCCCACTCCCTGTGGCGGGTTCCTCTGAATCTGAGCAGCATTCGACCATGGCTGCCACAGACACCATCACAGTAGAATGTCAGACTCTACATAACATGCGGCTCTCAGTCACTGATAGATCAAGCAGGCCAAAATGGAGATGTTCTCCTAAAGACGAATGGACAATAATAGACCCCTATGTCCAGGAATTAGACAACAGACCTTACAAAGAGCACAGGGGACTTTTTAAAAAATCACGCATGTAGCAGGTCACTAAGCCACTTCCAACCCATACAAAGAACTGAGAGTTGGCCATGATGAAGTCAGATTAGAAAGGAATCCCAAACCATTTTTTTAAACCCATATGTATTGAAATTTAAATTTATAGATCATCCAGTAGAAGGGTCAAAGATATCATGTGGGAAATCAGAACATATTTAGAATTGAAAGATAATTAGATCACCATGGGCTCAAAGTAGACAGACGCCGCTAAAGGAGTGTGCACAGGGAGATTTACAGCCCGACACACACACACACACACACACACACACACACAAGAAAAGAAGAAACATTCAAAATGGATAAGCTGAGTCCAGTCCCAGAAAAGAAAGAGAATAAAATAAAACAACAAAAACAGAAGTAGAAGGAAAGAAATAAGGCAATAATAAAGGACAGAAATTAAAGGGGGAGATGAAGGCAGGAAAACCACAGCCGGGTCTCAGAGAAGGCCGGTCAACCAGGCAGAGCTCTGACAAGAGAGGCTGAGGACATAAAGGAGAAGGCACCAGGCATGTTGGGAACAGACGAAAAGAACCTAACGCAGCCAGAGCAGAGACTGAAAAATAAGGGTAGCTCAGGGGCGCCTGGGTGGCTCAGTGGGTTAAGTGTCCGACTCTTGGTCTCAGCTCAGGTCATGATCTCACGGTTGGTGAGATCGAGCCCCGCATCAGGCTCTGTGCCGGGGGTGTGGAGTCTGCTTGGGATTCTCTCTCTCCTTCTCTTTCTGCTCCTCTCCCACTCGCTGTCTCTCTCTCTCTCTCTCAAAATAAATAAACTTAGAACAATTTTTTTTTAATGACCACAACTACAATACTATATTTACAGGTTCCCCTGCATCTCAGGGTGGCATGTGACACAGTTTTGGCCAATGAGTTATAAATAGACATTTGCTAGGCATATTTTTTGAACATTTTTTTATTTATCCACCCATCCATCTATCCATCCACTCGTCCATCCATCCGTCCACCCATCCATTCATCCGTCATTTCTGAGAGCCTATAAAGTGCCAGGCACAATATTTAGGTACTTGACATAGAAAATGAGTGATATTTGTCCCCTGCCTTTAAGTAGCTACACTATTTGGGAAGACAGATAAGGAAACAATTTCGATACATTTGTGGCAAGTAAGCGCTATGCGAGAGGTAAACGAGGAATCAGTTTTTAATGTCTTAATATTTTTTCATTCTCTTATTCAACCAGCGGGATCTGTTTGCCTCAGGGAGGATTGTGATTTCCGTGGAAGGAATGTAACAAGACAAAAAAAAAAAAATGACCTTTTGCCTTTTGAGTGTTAGAGCAACTCTGAGTGCACAAGACAACAGTCTTGAAACTGAGCTTGTTTCAGAGAAGAAAGGGACTTTCTAAATTCCAAAGGTCCCCTTTAAGAAATGGCAACGGTGGGGCGCCTGGGTGGCTCGGTCGGTTAAGCGTCCGACTTCTGCTCAGGGCATGATCTCACGGTCCGTGAGTTCGAGCCCCGCGTCGGGCTCTGTGCTGACAGCTCAGAGCCTGGAGCCTGTTTCAGATTCTGTGTCTCCCTCTCTCTCTGCCCCTCCCCTGTTCATGCTCTGTCTCTCTCTGTCTCAAAAATAAATGAATGTTAAAAAAAAATTAAAAAAAAAAAAAAAAGAAATGGCAACCAAGTCTGGCTGACTTGGACATAATCAGGGTACAGGGCCAGAGGATGTGACTTGGGGAAGTTGTCTTCAGGTAGGAAGAGCCAGGAGATCTGATAGGAAGATCGTGGGTCCCTCCTCCCAGTCTAAACAGCAGGGGGAAGGCCAAGCACAAATGTAGCACCAGAACACCGGGCTGCCGGGCAGTGGTTTTGAAGGATACTGGTGGGGAACCCGAGAACCAGGCAGGACAGTGGGCACAGGACAGGCAGCCAGGAACCACCTCAGCCACATGTCTTAGAGCCAGAAGCCTGGAGCCTGGACCCCATCTTGGGAAGAAGAGTAGAAGGAGCCTAACAGGGGCAACTTGGTGGCTCAGGCAGTTAAGCGTCTGACTTTCGCTCAGGTCATGATCTCACGGTTCGTGGGTTCAAACCCCGCGTCGTGCTCTGTGCTGACAGCTCAGAGCCTGGAGCTGCTTTGGATTCTGTGTCTCCCTCTCTCTCTGCCCCTCCCCCACTCAGGTTCTGTCTGTCCAATCAATCAATCAATCAATACAGGGAACCTGAACCTGAATGTACTTGAACTATCATCTTGATGCATCTGAGTTAATGCAGGAGCTTTTGAAGCCTGAAAAGGCAGTTAGCTTTGATTAGCAAGTTCATGGTGTTTTAATTTTTTTGTTCGTTTTCTGCCCTTGGTGGGAATGGGGACTTGTGAGCCAGACAGAATCAGTTACATATCATTTTCAGTTATATGTCTGTGTACCTCTGCTTACAGCATGAAGATTTTTATCCCACGATGGAGGCGTGCACAGCATGCAAGGAGCCAGGGGGGCTGGGTGTCAGGGGGCCAGGTTCATGGGCGTTCAGCCATGCAGGGCCTCAGCCCCAGAAAGGCCTGTATTTAGAGTTTTATGCTCCATGGTGACTATCTTGAAATTCTTAATAATTTTACCTTTGAATCTGTGTTTTATACGTGAAGTCTAACGGGACAATGGAAGTGTGGGGACTTGGGGTCCTGGCTCACAGACAGTCCCACCTCCCATTGCCTCTCTGCACTAGACGGTTCTCAGCCACCTGCCTCCTGGCCTTCCCCCTCTCCACTCCAGCTTGCTCTGCTCTCAGCCCAGGCCGGTGACTCAGTCATGTTGATGGAAGTTGGGGGTAGGGCGTAGGGGAGCCCAGTGGATTGCTCTAGCCCTCTGTTCCTAGCAGAGGCCTCAGGACAGACGTGGTGGCAGCCGTCCTTGTCCTGGGGTGCCTCTGCTGTGGTTTGACTCGGTGTGGACACATATCCGCCCAGCTCCTTATCCAGGCACCAAGTTGCATTCCCTTGGGGTTCCCCATCCACAAAAGCTGGGGTGGCAGGCTCATGGGAAGGGAGATTGACTTCCTGCCCCCAGCCAGGGCACCGTGGTCCCACTATGGCAAGAGGGGGATCCTGACAGCCTCTGAGGGTGGGCACCGAGCACCCTCATGCCTGCGGGGGCACGACATTAACAAACAAAAAGCATCCTGGGGCACTTGGGTGGCTCAGTCAGTTGAGCTTCTGGCTTCGGCTCAGGTCATGACCTCACGGTTGGTGAGTTCGAGCCCCGCATCGGGCCCTGTGCTGACAGCTCAGAGCCTGGAGCCTGCTGTGGATTCTGTGTCTCTCTCTCTCTGCCCCTCCCCTGCTCGTGCTCTTCCCTATCTCTCGAAAGTAAATAAACATTTAAAAAAAGAAAAAAAAGGGGCGCCTGGGTGGCGCAGTCGGTTAAGCGTCCGACTTCAGCCAGGTCACGATCTCGCGGTCCGTGAGTTCGAGCCCCGCATCAGGCTCTGGGCTGATGGCTCAGAGCCTGGAGCCTGTTTCCGATTCTGTGTCTCCCTCTCTCTCTGCCCCTCCCCCGTTCATGCTCTGTCTCTCTCTGTCCCAAAAATAAATAAACGTTGGGGAAAAAAAAATTTTTTAAAAAGAAAAAAAAGCATCCTGTCCAGCCTCAGAGGAAAAGAAAAAGCTTTGTACATTAGTGTCTTTCACGACACTTTTTCTTACTTTCTGAACAGGAGGCCTGCGTTTTCCAGTGCACCCTGGACCCCAAAATTCAAGCAGCCGGCCCTGACAGCCGGGAATCTTTGCCAGGAAGGAAGCCTGCTGGGCCTTTGGCTGGGCTGGCCCATCACTAACTAGCAGGCCACCGCTTTGATGGCCAGAACACAAAAGGCACCGCCCTGTTTCCTAGGCTACCCCAGCGTCACAGTCAAAGTGGGGCTTTAGAAACGCAGGCCAGATTCGGGCTCTGGCTAGTAACATCTCCAAGGCCTTCCTTGGGGGGTTGCCCAGAGCTGCCCGCAGCCCGCGAGGCCCGAGAGAGTGTTGCACCACTGGGCACCTCGATCCCCATCAGCACAGACTGGTATTATCACTAGCTAAGACGTCTGCTGTGCCTACTGTGTGCCTGGTGCCCCACTAAGCACTGACTCACTTAAACCTCTCATCACCCCCAATGAAATTTGCACTTAGCTCTGCCATTCTGCATGAGGAGGGTGTGGATGAGTAAGGGGGTGGAGGCAGGATGTGAACCTCAGCAGGGAAAATGGAAATTAAAAAAAAAATCTTTTTTAATGTTTATTTTTGAGAGAGAGAGAGAGCACACGCGAGCGAGCGCTAGTTGGGGAGGGGCAGAAAGAGAGAGGAAGACACGGAATCTGAAGTGGGCTCCATGCTATCAGCACAGAGCCCAACACGGGGCTCGAACCCATGAACAGTGAGATCGTGACCTGAGCTGAAGTCTGACGTCTCACCAACGGAGCCACCCAGGCGCCCTGAAAATAGCAATTTTAATAATAAAACACAGACACCTGAGAGGGCGTGCTGGAAACCTGAACGCAGGGGCTGAACACGGAGTTTCACCTGCCCCCCCCAAATTGTCCCAGACAAAAGGAAACACTGAATCAATAACGTTATGGTGACAAAGCACCCACTTTGAAGAGCTTTGGTGAGGCTGGGCGCCCGCCTTGGGATGGAGAAGGGCAGGGAGGGCATCTGGGACAGAGGAACACAGGGGTGGTGTCAGAAGGCTGGTGGCACAGACACATCCCAAAGCATCAGATCGCTCACCTCGGTCCCAGGCCCTTAGGATTCCAACACACGTTAAGCCCAGGCAGCAGCCCCCATCTCCACCGCCTACCACGGCCGGACACTGACTCTAAGCAAATGATGCCCATCCCAGGAAGTCATTTGCTAAATCCGGTTGGCTTAGAGGCCAGAGTGAGAGTTTAGATTTTTTTTTTTTAAAGAGTTTCTTTTTGTTTGTTTTTCTTTTTTTTAATGTTTATTTATCTTTGAGACAGAGACACAGTGCGTGAGCAGGGAAGGGGCAGAGAGAGAGGGAGACACAGAATCCGAAGCAGGCTCCAGGCTCCGAGCTGTCAGCACAGAGCCCGACGCGGGGCTCGAACCCACGAACTGTGAGATGGTGACCTGATCCGAAGTCAGACGCTCAAGCGACTGAGCCACCCAGGCGCCCCAGAGTTTAGATTTTTTAATTTTTTTTTCAACATTTTTTATTTATTTTTGGGACAGAGAGAGACAGAGCATGAACGGGGGAGGGGCAGAGAGAGAGGGAGACACAGAATTGGAAACAGGCTCCAGGCTCTGAGCCATCAGCCCAGAGCCTGACGCGGGGCTCGAACTCACGGACCGCGAGATCGTGACCTGGCTGAAGTCGGACGCTTAACCGACTGCGCCACCCAGGCGCCCCAGAGTTTAGATTTTTAATAAAAATGTTATGTACTTGGCTGTAGCTGACTTATTGGAAGGCTACCTCTATTTCTTTCAGTCACAGGGGCTCAATTCATTTTCATTCATTTCATTCAATTCATTTTCATGGCTGACTAATTCCCCCCTCCCTCCCAGCAACTACCACCTCACCCAGTCTTCTCTTTCCCCATCTGACCCCATGTCCCTCTCTGTGTTTCTTTTTCCATAGTGCCTGGAGTCGTTGGGTTTTCTACCCACCTGTGGTTTGTCACAGCCCTTAAGGAGGAGTGGAGGGGTGGGGTGGGGGTGGGGTTCAGCCCTCAGTTCACCCTCAAGCCAAGGGCCAGCCCCTCCCTCCTCGCCACTCATTTGCAAACAAAGCAGAGACCACACTTTGATGATAACTCTGCAAAGTTAGAACCGTGACCTTTGGAGTACAATAGTTCCTGGGAAAGTGCCTGCGTTTTGTGTAGACACATTTTTACGGAGATCTTTGCCAAAGAATCCCGGAATTAAAATTCGGTCATTTGCAAATTAAACCGATTTTTATTACAAAAAAAATTTTTTTAAGTTTATTTATTGTTGAGAAAGAGAGAGACAGATTGTGGGGTAGGGGCAGAGACAGAGAGGGAGACACAGAATCCGAACCAGGCTCCAGGCTCCGAGCTGTCAGCACAGAGTCCGATGCGGGGTTCAAACCCACGAACCGCAAGATCATGACCTGTCAGACCCAAAGTCGAACGCTTAACCGGCTGAGCCACCCAGGCGCCCCCCCAAAACTGACTTTTAAAGTAATATCTAACTCAGGGCTGCCTGTTTGTATGTGTGTGCGGATGCATTCACACATACACATTTCACACACGTGCGTGTGTACTTAAGCCTCATCACTCCTCTGTTAGCTGTGGAAATAAACAAAGACCAACCACATGGGAAAAGCAAAGGTCATTTCTCCTGAACTTGCTACAAAGGAGTGGGCCAGAGTCCCTTGCATCTTGGCAAAGATTCAAAGGCAGGCAGTGTGGGGGGAGGTTTATCGTGGAAAAAAGGAAGACTTTAGGAGTGACCTGATTGGAGGCTGTTGGCCCCGGGGAAGCTGTTAGCCTGGGAAGCGGCTAACTACAACGGGGTGTCCTATATGATTGGTTAGGGGTATATGCTCGGCTTTCTCCAGTTGGTCCTAAATTGGAAGGGGGGGCAAAAATTAGGGAAGCTGTCAGTTATTAATCTAGATCTGGCCATTTGGGGTCAATTGCTATAGAAGCTGTTTAGCTTCCTGGATTGCCACTGGAGATAGGAATCCGGCTCCCTGCAAGTCTGATTTACAGCAGCCTGGCTTCCCCCGTTGTTTATTATAGGTAAGGGGGTTGGTTTCCTGGGCAGGCTGCTGCAGCCTGTGAATCAAAGCTCTATTTTTATATATGCTCTGGCCATTGCCCATTTTTATATTCAGTGTCTCAGGATAATTATGTAAGAATTGGTCAAATATGTCCATCCCTTCTCTCTGAGGCATAAATCTGTCCATTCAGCACGTTTAAAAGGTGACCTTCTCAGTGAGCAGCAGTCATCTGCTTAGGCACCTGGGTGGCTCACTCAGTTAAGCATCCGACTTCGTCTCAGGTCATGATCTCACGGTTCGTGGGTTCGAGCCCCGCATCGGGCTCTCTGCTGTCGGAGCAGAGCCTGCTTCAGATCCTCTGTCTCCCTCTCTCTCTGTCCCTCCCCTGCTTGCCCTCTCTATCAAAAAAAGAAAAAAAGAAAAAAAAAATACTGTCAGATCTCAAACAACTTCATAGAGCAAATCCACAAAAATGACCCTTTCTTAAAGTGCAGCTGCCTCACACACAGAACCAAGCTTGTGTGTGGCAACAGGGTGGAGACCATACATGAACTAGACGGGGAGAGACCAGCTTGGCATCTCCTCCCAGAGCTGCGCGCGGCTCCTGACTTCCCACCCTCCCTGTCTGGGCTCCACGCAGCATCTCACCAGGCGGCACTACTGGATGAATTCCGATGGAGGACAGAGAATTAACGAAAGAGGAACAGGAGCTGGTTAACACAATTCAGAAAAACTCATGCTTCCCTCCTAAATTATTAGGACAGATAACTTGGCCAGACTGCCCTTGTGCAATCGGGTGTTATGCCCAGAATTCGTGATCCCC
>NW_024412413.1:6650776-6664755 GCF_014898765.1 Herpailurus yagouaroundi | reverse complement strand
AGGGGAGGAGGTGTGGTCAAGGTGAAGGACACAGAACAAGATGGAGTTGGCTGGCATAGGCCCGCCCTTTCAGGGATGAAGTAGGTACTTTGGCAGACCCATCCCTCAGTCTCCCGCCCATCTCGATGCTCCTGGTGGAGGTCCCTCTCTCCCATCAGGAGTTCTTAGAGCTTTGCTCTGTGAGATCAACTCCCCATCACTGGTGCCTCTGCTTTCTACCCCAGGCGCTCCCGAGGCCATGACTTCACTATGGCGCCAGATTAGAGACAAAGGCAAGGGACGGACCAAGGATGTGAGGCGCAGACGCCCCTCCCTGGCCAGGGGCTGCAGAGGTGGAATCGGGGCACCCAGACTGAGGCCCCGTTTTGCCCCTGAATCTATAATGACTTTGGGTAAACCATTTGTTGGATTCATATCATTTCACATTTCTTACTGGCACACTGACCATTAAAACACCAGTTCCTGGGGCGCCTGTGTGACTCAGACGTTTGAGTGCCCCACTCTTGATTTCAGCTCAGGTCATGATCTCATGGTTGTGAGATTGAGCTCCACGTCGGGCTGAGCGTGGAGCCTGCTTAAGATTCTCTCTCTCTCAAGGGGCACCTGGGTGGCTCAGTTGGTTGCGCATTGGACTTCGGCTTGGGTCATAGTCTCACAGCATGTGAGTTTGAGCTCCACGTTGAGTTCTGTGCTGACAGCTCGGAGCCTGGAGCCTGCTTCGGATTCTCTCTCTCTCTCTCTCTCTCTCTCTCTCTCTCCCTCTCTGCCCCTCACCCACTCACTCTCTGTCTCTCTCAAAAAATCAATAAACAGGGGCACCTGGGTGGCTCAGTCGGTTAAGCGGCCGACTTCAGGTCAGGTCATGATCTCATGGTCCGTGAGTTCAAGCCCCGCGTCAGGCTCTGTGCTGACAGCTCAGAGCCTGGAGCCTGTTTCAGATTCTGTGTCTCCCTCTCTCTCTGCCCCTCCCCTGTTCATGCTCTGTCTCTCTCTGTCTCAAAAATAAATAAATGTTAAAAAAAATCAATAAACATTAACAAAGGTTAAAAAAAAAAAGTCAGTTGATGAGCAAATTTTACTCCCTATGCAGCCATAATTCCCCCTTGTGTGGAACACGATATATTCACACAGGAACCGGATAGTGCAGATGTTCTGGATTTCTCTCCCAATCTAGGTCATGTACGATTCCCATGCTGGTGTCTTGGTTCTGTGTGTGAAGCGGCTGCATGTTAATAATGTGTGATTCTTGCGGGCTTGCTCTGCGAGGTTGTGATCTGACAGTCTACAGCAGGCAACTGTTCTTCATTGATAAGGTCACCTTTTAAATTTGCTGAATGGACGGACTTACCCTTCGAAGAGAAGGGGCGGATTTATTTGCAAACCCATCGGGCTGCGGGGAAACGAACGGAACAAGATCTGGGATGATGACGGGTATCTTACTGGGAAAATGTCCACGCAGCTCTTACGAGGTAACGTTCACTTGCTCAGGACGAGAAGGTCTCTATCAGGCATCAACTTAAAAACGTGCCCTGTCTGCTAGCTGCTGCCGCCCTTCTCGGTGAGCAGGTAGGGTTTGGGGACTTGTACCCGGAAAGCAGGTGAGGTCCTGTGTGTGAAGTCTGTGAGGGAGTCACCTCCCACCTGGGGACGGCGGTGGAGGGGGGGGGGCGGGTTGCAGTTGGATGGTCCATAGACCCTGGTGGAAGAGGACAGAGGAGGGAAAGGGACCCCTGCAGTGACCAGAGGTGGGGGGGTGGTTGGTGAGACACAGATGTGTGCTTCCCCCCCGCCCCCCAGCTTACTCTGAAGACTCCTTTCCTCCTGTATTAGCTTCCTACAACAGCCTTGGTGACGGATGACCACAGACCGGGTGGTTGAAAACAACAGACATTTATTCTCTCATAGTTCTGGAAGTCAGAGTCCCGAATCAGGGTATCAGCAGGGCCACGCCCCTTCTCAGGCTCTGGGGGAGGCTCCTTCTTTGCCCCTTCTAGCTTCTGGTGGTTCCTGGGGCTGTTCTGGATGAAATGTCTGTGCCCTCCCACCATATGCTGAAACCCTAACGCCCAATGTGATGGTGTTAGGAGGTGGGGCCCCTGGGAAGTACTTAGGTTTAGTTGAGGACATACGGGTGGAGGCCTGTGATGAGATAGATTAGGGCCCCCAGTTTGAAAAAAATTTTTTAATGTTCATTTATTTTTGAGAGAGACAGAGACAGAGCATGAGCAGGGGAAGAGCAGAGAGAGACAGAGAGAGGGAGACACAGAATCCAAAGCAGGCTCCAGGCTGCCAGCACAAGAGCCCAGATAGGGGCTCAAACTCACAGACCGCAAGATCATGACCTGAGCTGAAGTCTGACGCTTAACCAACTGAATCTGCCAGCACCTTGATCTTGAACTTGCCAGCTTCCAGAAAAGTGAGAGATAAACGTCTGTGTAAGCTGCTGGTCTGCAGTGTTTTATGACAGAGGCACAAGCAAACTAGATGCCAGCAATCCTTGACTTGTGGGAGCCTCAGTCCACTCTCTGCCTCCGTCTTCACACGGACTTCTTCCCTCTGTGTCAGTGTCTCTGTGTCCAAATTTCCTTCTTTTATAAAGACACCAGTCATTGGATTGGGAACCCCCGCAAACCCAGTGGGGCCTCATTATTAACTTGCAAAGATCCTATTTCTAAATGAGGACGCCTTTGCACGTTGAGGGTAACAAATGCATATTTGTTTTTTGTTTTTAAAGATTATTTATTTTGAGAGAGAGAGAGAGAGAGAGAGAACGAGGGAGGAGCGATGAGAGAGGGAGAGACAGCATCCCAAGCTGGCTCCACACTGTCAGCCCCAACGCGGGGCTCACAAAATACGAGATCATGACCCGAGCCAAAATCAAGAGTTGGATGCTTAATCGACTGAGCCACCCAGGTACCCTGAGACACGCATATTTGAGGGACTAGGTTCAAGCCAGGGCATTTTCTATTCCTTATGACCTCTCTTACTGGCCTCTCTGGTCCCCCCAAACCACTCTCCTGGAGCTGCCCTAGCCTGGAGCCACCTTCTCAGACCGACTTTTCTTGGTTGTGTGTCTGCACATAAGCTGTCCCTCCTCTTTGTCCCCATCACCCTTCCCCCAGACCGTGACTGCAGTCACAACTATTTTTATCAGTAAGTCTTTCTCCAACAGTTTCCCAGCAGACTGAATGCAGGTACCTCCTTTCAGGGTCATTCTCCCCGTAAAGTGCTTATCTTAGAAAATCTGGGTGGAATCGGAGTTTGATCTTTAACCATCTAATTAGTATACACACAAGCTCCCTCTACCAAATGGTTAGAACTGCCCCAGGCTGCTGGCTGACTCAGGCTAAAGTGCACAGGAGGTTCCGGGAAGGAGGGGGACACTGAATGCTCTGAGTTGTCCTATGCCATCCCCCAGTGGACACTCACTGCTGTATCCTGTTAGTCAGAAAGCCCTAGAACCCAGGGAGGCCACTGGCCATCCTCCTCTGGAAAAGGAGGCAGTGGGGCCTTGGAAAAAAAAATTTTTTTTAAGATTTTGTTTTTGGGGTGCCTGGATGGCTCAGTTGGATAAGCGTCTGATTTCAGCTCAGGTCATGATCTCACAGCTTGTGGGTTTGAGCCCCATGTCGGGCTCTGGGCTGACAGCTCAGAGCCTGAGCCTGCTTCGGATTCTCTGTCTCCCTCTCTCTCTACCCCTCCCCCTCTCCCCTCTGTCTTTCTCTCTCAAAAATAAATAAACATTAAAAAAAAAAAAAAGATTCGGTTTTTAAGAAACTCTACCCCCAACATAAAACTAGAACCTACAATCCAGAGATCAAAAGTCCCACGCCCTACCTATTGAGCCAGCCAAGTGCCCCAAGGGGCCTTGGAAGTTCATAGGACTTCCTCACGGCCATAACAAGTACGTGACAAAAGGAAGGCTCTGGAATCGCCTCTATTTGTCTTTCTAATCTCCCACCCTGCCTGAGGGAGGCTGCCTGCACCCAAGTCTTAGAAGGACTTCCCACCAGTGGGTCTACATTGGCCTTGTAACAAGCAAGGGTCCCGCCTCCAAGTAGCTCAGGTCCTAGAAAATGTGCCAGTCCGCGGCCCAGGGGATGTGGGACATCATTGCCCCTGGGGTAGGCAGCAGACAGCGGGAGAGAAGAATTTTCAAACGTTTAAATCATGTCGCATGCCTGCGAACCCTGCCAGCTTGGCCTCGTAGCTCAGTCATCAGTCAGTTCCTATCCTTCCGGCCTCCTGAACTTGCAAATGAACTGCTTGGCGCCAAGTTCCTCCACCTTCAAAGCCACGATTTCCTCAGCAGGTGGACGCACAGCGCGTGGAGAACCTATAATAACCAGCACTTTGCAACAAGCACTTTTCCTTCTTACTTTTTCCTCTTACTCCTTACTGCTGCGCTTTAAGAGGGTAAGGGAGTGGCCGATCCCCCATGGTTACAAAGAGACACTTGGAAACCTGCTGCGGTGCTGGGTGCTGCGGGAGGCCACTCTGTCACCATGAAAGACAATGGAATACATTTTGAATGTCTTTCTCCGTGGTCGGCCGGCCGAGCAAAAGCACGGGAACCCTTTGGGGAATTTACTTTACAAGGAAAGAAAATGAGCCCAGGTCCCAGGCCGTGCAGCCCTTGGGCAACGCGTGCATTCTATTTGGTGTCCCCCCCCTTTCCGGTGTCCCCCCCTTTCCGGTGTCCCCTCCCCCGCTCATGCCCCTTCCTGTTTTGAAGTCGCCTCTGTTTATTCCCACTGAACTCGCCCTCCGCAGAGGAGGACCATGATTACAAAATCCCCAGAGCGCTGTTTGTCACTCTCCTTTCTGGGCAGGCCCTTAAGGCTCCGGGTACCCTTGGCGCTCGGCAGAGGACCTCGCGCTGCGGCGACCCCTACTGACGCTTGACGGATGGCTCCCTACGGGGTCTCCAGCGTGAAGCCCCCAAAGGAACTTCCATTTCTCATGCTTTAAGAATTCCTCTTGGAAGCGAGCAAAAAAATAAGCCCCCAAAGGTTCCAGCCAGCAGGAACTTTAGAAACCGAGAGCTTGAAATTACTCGCTCTGAACGGACTGCTAAACCAGCAAGGCTGTTCTGATCATTGATCTGCAAACCGGCTGGGTCAGGAATTAATGCCAGCCCTACACGCTGGTGCTGATGACCACGGTGTCCGACGATCTGATAATTTGGCTTGGGAGAAGGGCTGAATCATGAAAAGTCTGAATTAAACAAAGTGTAATGAAATGTAACCATTTTATTTAAAAAAATTTGTTTAATGTTTATTCATGGGGGGGGGGGGGAGGGGGCAGACAGAGACGGGACACAGAATCCGAAGCAGGCTCCAGGCTCCGAGCTGTCAGCACAGAGCCTGACGCGGGGCTCAAACCCACACAACGTGGGATCATGACCTGAGCCGAAGTGGGATGCTTGACCGACTGAGCCACCCAGGGGCCCCAAAATGTAACCATTTTAAATGATCTCTTTACCATCTTATTCAAAGCTACTAGCGCATATTGCAAAGAAAAGCTTCGTTAGGGTAAATTTGAGGCCCCTGGTACCTATCTCTCAGAGTTGCATGAAATGTTTTGGCTCACGCTATAAATACAATGGAGGACCAAAGTAAATCGTTTCAACTTCTGATCAAGGCTATCACCCAGGAGAAATGAAGATGCATATTTACCATCAGGCACTCAGGTAAAGAAAGGTGTACTTTCATTCACTAAACTTACAAGGCAGCATAATAAAACATCCGTGGAAACATGACCAAATGATGAAAAAAAAAAAAATATATATATATATATAATTTTAATTGGTATTTGGCTATTTAGAAGCCAAAGTATCCTTTCCTACCCAGAAGATAAAGTTCCCAACACCAGAAAAATCATTTTAACCATGATCTTTGACCATCTCTTACTAAATGCTCTTTGCAGGTAGGACTTTCTGAGAATGTCTACATCTGGATCTAACTTGTGTTATTCAGGCTTCTGCAGAAAAAGTTTACTAAGGCAAAAACCAATCCTGAGTGAACATCAGGACTCTTTCCAAGACTGAGCTGCCCGCTATGAGTTGCAAAATATTTATTAAACACCTTTAAGGGAAAACCATTAAGTCTGCTGACATGCATCACAGACAACCTATACGGGACGTATGTTTGTGTTTTTTAAAGTTCACTTATTATTATTATTATTATTATTATTATTATTATTATTTTGGTAATCTCTACACCCAACGTGGGACCCGAACCCACGACCCTAAGACCAAGAGTCGCCAAGCTCTTCTGACTGAGCCAGCCAGGTGTCCCTCCTTGTGGTTTTTAAATTTCAAAAATATTCCCATGCAAAAGAAACATTTCCCAGAATCTTTGTGCCGGATAATTGTGTAATTACAGAAAATGGGGGCCAAACCCTGCTTAAAATTGTTATCTTCAGAAGGCATTTTGGGGAAAGATTATGGGATAATTCATATCTCAATACCTAACTAACCCCAAGTTGTGTTTTTGGTCTCTTTTGTTTTCTATTTGCAAAGTTCTCTGTCAATAGCCAATTTACAGAGGAAACAACTAAAGCACAGAGGCCATGCGCTGAGCCAGGAACAGAAGTGGTCAAGACCACATGAGCTGTACTTTTCTTCTGTGAAGCCACGAGCCCTCGAGCGTTCCACACACACCCACTCGTCTGTCTGTAGGACTAAATTAGATACACGAAGAGCTGAACAATTCAGTAACTATATGCAAGCTTCTCTTAAAAGGCTGACTAAGGTTATCTAGTTTTTATTTTTATTTTTTATTTAAAAAGATTTTTTTTTAACATTTCACTTATTTTTTTGAGACAGAGTGCAGCAGGGGAGGGGCAGAGAGAGGGGGAGACACAGAATCTGAAGCAGGCTCCGGGCTCTGAGCTGTCAGCACAGAGCCCGATGCGGGGCTTGAACCCACAAACTGACCTGAGCCAAAGTCAGACAGAAATTTTTTTTTTTAATTTTTTTTCAACGTTTATTTATTTTTGGGACAGAGAGAGACAGAGCATGAACAGGGGAGGGGCAGAGAGAGAGGGAGACACAGAATCGGAAACAGGCTCCAGGCTTCGAGCCATCAGCCCAGAGCCCGACGCGGGGCTCGAACTCACGGACCGCGAGATCGTGACCTGGCTGAAGTCGGACGCTTAACCGACTGCGCCACCCAGGCGCCCCCAGAATTTTTTTTAAATCAGGAATATATAATAATATCTCATAGGACTAAAATTCCATGAAATGCACGTTGGGAAATGGCATTTTCACATAAATCCAATGAGTTTTAAGGGTATGAAATTTTTTTCCTTTTCCTTCAAAATTAAACAAAAAAAATTTTAATGTTTATTTACTTTTTGAGAGAGAGAAAGAGAGAGAGAGAGAGAGAGAGAGAAACTGAGTGGGGGAGGGGCAGAGAAAGAGAGGAAGACACAGAATCCGAAGCAGTCTCCACACTGTCAACACAGAGACCAACGCGGGGCTCGAACCCAAGAACAGCGAGATCGTGGCCCGAGCTGAAGTCAGACGCTTAACCAACTGAGCCACCCAGGCGCCCCTCCTCCAAGTTTTAAAAAATTAAATCAAGAATTCAGCAGGCATAGTGTAAGAGAAAAACCTCCAGGCTAAAGTCAGGAGACCCTGGACAAATCATCTCATTTCTCGAGGCCTTAACTCCTCGTTCCCTGGGGTCCAGGGTTCAGCTCACACCAGGATCTACGACCTCACCTTTCGCTGAGCCTTTTTGTCCAACCCCCAAGCCTCACTTGGGGAAGACCGTTCAAAATTACCTTCCTTTTCTGCTTAAGGTCAGCCTCATGCTATGGGCCTTCTCCACAGGAGCAAGCCTGCTCCACGTGGACTCAAAGCACTTTTGCTAAATGAATCAGTGACCCTGGAAAGCACAGACAAATTACTCTGATGTGGCAGTTGTGGTATCGTGAGGAAAAAGGAACAGGCATCTACTGTAAAGCACTGCCATTAAAGAGAACACTTGCCAGACTTTTAAAGCAATTCACCCTTCCTCTCTTCTATCTACCCGTTAACGTATTTTGCAACCTCCTACTTGGGGCTGACTTTGCTAGGAGCAAAGGAGAGAGGGATAGTGGGAGGTGAGAAACCCTAGAGCTACGCGTGTGCTTCTGCGGACACCAAAGGTTTCCTCTGGGACGGACACGGGAGCCCAATCTCAGCTTGCCAAGAGCATGGTGAAGTGCACATCTGCTCGGGCTGTCTGAGAAAGGCACACGAGGAGCCGTCTTTAATAGGAAAATGGGGTGTACCAACCACTGATCGAGTCCTACATAAAAGTTGATTCCCCGCTGTTTCTGGTCTGTGTCTAATTTTGCAGGTATGTATTAGAAAAATATTGGGGCGCCTGGGTGGCGCAGTCGGTTAAGCGTCCGACTTCAGCCAGGTCACGATCTCGCGGTCCGTGAGTTCGAGCCCCGTGTCGGGCTCTGGGCTGATGGCTCAGAGCCTGGAGCCTGTTTCCAATTCTGTGTCTCCCTCTCTCTCTGTCCCTCCCCCGTTCATGCTCTGTCTCTCTCTGTCCCAAAAATAAATAAACGTTGAAGAAAAAAAAAAAAAAAAGAAAAATATACCAGCGCTCACAAAATCCCCGTCTCGCCCTTTCAAAAGCTATAAAGGAGAAAAGGAATTAATTATGCTGAATGCAGAGCCATAAACCCTCAACGGGGATGGCAGGAAGGGCCCGGGATAATCTGTTAGGATCAAACACATGCCTTCAGCCTTCTTTCTAAAATCGTATGTGTAACAGCCACGATTTAAAAATATAGCAATAGGGGTGCCTGGGTGGCTCAGTCGGTTAAGTGCCAGACTCTTAGTTTCGACTCAGGTCATGATCTCATGGGTTCATGGGTTCTAGCCCCGTGTCGGGCTCTGCACTGGCAGCCGGGAGCCTGCATGGGATTCTCTCTCTCCTTCCCTCTCCGCCCCTCCCCCACTTGCACTGTCTCTGTCTCTCTCAAAGTAAATGAAAAAACTTTAAAAACGATTTTTAAATATACCAATATCCAGTGGGGCGCCTGGGTGGCTCAGTTGGTTGAGTGTCTGACTCCTTTTTAAAAAAAGGTTTTTAATGTTCATTTATATTTGAGAGATAGAGACAGAGTATGAACAGGGAAGGGACAGAGAGAGAGAGGGAGACAGAACGTGAATCAGGCTGCAGGCTCTGAGCCATCAGCACAGAGCCCGATGCGGGGCTCGAACCCATGAACCATGAGATCATGACTTGAGCCGAAGTCAGACACTTGACTGACTGAGTGACCCAGGTGCCCCATTTTTCTACCTAGTTTTTAACAGCCTGCCAGGAACCAAATTTTCCAAGTCAGATACTCACTGAAGTGCAAAGTCCTGGGGTTAGACACTGGCACAGTACAGTTCTCTGTAATGGTATGGATTCATTGTCAAGTTTCCAGAACTGAGGCCTGTGCATTCTGAGTGGGCCCTTCGCACTCGGTGCTATCGTGCAATATCCAATCACCTTTCGAGTTGAAACACAAGACCTTTCTACAGGACATTTTGCCCCAAGTGTCGTGTTATCGGTAAAGGAGGCCCTTAATGTACATGTTCGCCCTTCCCGCGTGTGCCATGGGACAGCCTGAATCCTCACGTGAATTAACTTGTGCACGTGACTCACCCCCACACTACGATGAAGGAACTGAGGCTCCCGGAGGTGAGGTCACTCGCTCAGAGCCACAGCACAGGCCCCACTGCACTAGGATCCAAACCCGGGCAGTAGAGCTCTTGGTCCTGAATGCGTATCCATGCTGCGCCCTCACAAAATAGCTGTCAATAAAGCTACTGAGCCATTTCAATAAAGTTTCTGTGCGGCAGAAAGCACCAACAGCAACGCTCCTGGGTGCCAAGGTGGCAGGTGGTCAGCGGCACTCAGTAGGCATATTTGGGTCTGTCCTGACCCGGGCTCCTTACCTTCCGTGGGTGACGGGTCCTCTGATTTTAGTGAGGGCTCCGGAACACTCTCTGCAAACGCGCACACACGTAGAACTTCGCACAGGCCACGGATTGTCTAAAGTGCACGGGATCCTGGTTAAGAGTATAGCCTGCTCCCCTCCCCCACCCCAGCGGCATCTCTCCTTATCCAAAGTTTTAGAAATTTTTTTTTAAAGTGTATTTATTTTCAGGGCGTCACGAACCGAACCGTGAGATCATGACCTGAGCTGAAATCAAGAGTTAACGGACTTAACGGACTGAGCCTCACAGGCGCCCGCCCCCCCCCCCCCCACCGGCCCCCAAGCTTCCGCATTCTCGATTCCCTGATTCCAATACCCAAAAAGTTTGGAAAAGGAGATCACCGTGTTCTTCAAGACCAAATGTCCTGTGCAAAATCCTGTCTCCTTCTATCCCACCAAACTCCACCCCAATAAAAACATGGAAGTCTGAGGATATATCTGTCTGAAACCCAAGGCTTGACCCCAGTAAGGAGCTGGTGCTGAAAGCAGATGGGAGAGCCCGAGCTGATTGGCTGGGAGCCTCATTCATTTGTTCACTCAACTCATTAAGGGCCTACTAGGTGCCGGGTGCTCAGAAAACACTGGGAATGAAACAGACCCCTCCCCTTGCAGGGCTTCCGTTCCAGCAGAGGGAGACAAACAGCAAAGAATAGACATGAAAAGTCCTTAAAGTCGGATCTGCAGCGATGATACAAAGTGATCATACGAAGAAGAAAGAAAAGCTCAAGGGGGAATGAGGGAGATCCAGATGTCGGGGCACAGAGCAATTTTCAGTCAGGTAGTCAGGGTAGACCGGGTTGAGGAGGTGACCTTCAGGCAAATCCTCGAAGGAGGCGGTGGAGCTGGTCACTTGGGTAACTAGGAAGGACACGCTTCCCTTCGAGCGGTCTTCAGTGTAAGGGCAGATTAGCCAGGCACGTTCCCAGAGACCAGTGTGACTGGAGACCAAGGAACAAGATCAAGGTCAGCAGAGGAGCTCAGGGAGGCACTGGGGCCTCAAGAGCCACTTGAGAAACCATTGTTTAAGAACACTGGTATCACCTGGGAGGCTCAGTCGGGCAAGCATCCGACTTTGGCTCCGGTCACGATCTTGAGGGTCGTGAGTTTGATCCCTGCATCAGGCTCTGCGCTGACACTGCAGAGCCTGCTTGGGGCTCTCTCTCTCTCTCTCTCTCTCTCTCTCAAAATAAATAAATAAACCTAACAGAGAGAGAGACAGAGAGAGAGAGAGAGAGAGAGAGAGAGAGAGAGAGAGAACTCTGGCATTATGGAAGGAAAGGAGGGGCTGCTGCAAGGTTTTGAACAGGGCATCACTCCAGCTGCTGTGTTGAGAACAGATCCTAGGAGACAAAGGAGAAGGAGGTTGACAGGTTGAGGCACCACGGCAGTGTTTCAGAGGGGAGATGAGGGTGATGTCTGGCAGCACCGAGATGGCGGGGATCAGACAGACCGATCAGACTGCCTTGATTGTAACTCAGAGCCAATGTGTCTCGTGGCTCTGGGGTAAAAGAGAAGAAGGAAACTTGGATGACTGTGGGGTCTGGGCCTGAGGAGAGCCGCAGCCGACCGAGTGGGGAAGGCTGGGAGGTGAGCAGGCCTGCGGGCAAGAGGAGGCGCGGGGATGGGGACAGCGCGAGACGCACGTGCAAGCAGGGATGCTGGGAAGGGACGGGAGCGCGCGAGGGCGTTCGGGGGAGAAGTTCCTGCCAGAGATAGAAAGAAAGGTGGGGGCTGTCGGGCGTAGGTGGCAAAGCAAGCCCTGAGAAAGCGGAGGGAAGAGGTGAAGTAAAAAATCAATTTCTGCTTTCTGCAGAAATGTTTGTTCATTTCATCCAGAGAAGGAGAAGGCCAGAAACCAGGTAATTAGGACTTTGAGGAAAACCCAGTTATCACGTACAAATTTGGTACAAGCTGTAATGGAGGAGGTGAAGCGTTCAGCTCTTTGCTGGGCCTCCTTCCCTTGATCCTATTCTTATCAGTATTTAGGAAGAGTAAAACTTTAGGTAGCATCTTAGATTGGCTTGGCTGCCGGGATTATCTGTCCAATTTATGCAGTTGAGAATTACACTGGCTTCTCCAAATAACTAAAAAGTTGGTGAAATTAAAAAAAAAAATTTTTTTTTAGTGTTTATTTATTTTTGATAGAGAGAGAGAGAGAGAGAGAGAGAGACAGAGTGTGAATGGGGAAGGGGCGGAGAGAGAGGGAGACACAGAATCCAAAGCAGGCTCCAGGCTCTGAGCCATCAGCACAGAGCCTGACATGGGGCTCGAACTCATGAACCGCGAGATCATGACCTGAGCCGAAGTCGGACGCCCCGAAGGTTGGTAAATTTTTGACATCAGATCAGGGAAGATGAATATAATGTACTTTAATCTATTTTAAGGTAAACTTGCATTCTTGTAGCATTTAATAGTTTACACCCATGATCTGATCTGATGCTGAAAACACCCGTGAGGTGTGTAGGAAAGCGTTGCCGCGGAACGCCTGACCCGCTTTCTTGGGCACTGGAGTGAAGCCGGGAGATTTGTGGACCTGCCCAGGCAGCCTCTGACGGCTCCAGCCAGGCTCCCTGGCTCTGGGCCTACATCTCTTATTTCTTGTGGTTCTTCTTGATTAAAAACGAGAAACAGATCAACTTGAAGAGAGTCAGAAACGATGGGGAAAGCCTGGGGAAGGAACAAAAGCATAAAGAGAAAAGAGAACACATTTACCAGACCAGTAAAAAGAGCAACAAAGAAAGGGCGAGAACAGTGGCTCTTAAACTCCACCTCGAGGCCCCAAATCAAATTATCAGATCATCAGTGCTACCGCCTGGCGCATATTGAAAAGATCTTCTTCAAAGGGGATTACCTCTGGAAGCCTCTATGGCTTCTTTTAGAGAGAGTGGTCTCCATCCTTGAACTGTCCTTCCACTTACCGTGAAGCTTGGAAGGCATCTTAGAACGAGCCTCGCTTAAAGGGACGCAAAGTCACGATTCCTGCGTATTTACTGCTCAGACCCGGGAGACACTTCTTCACGAGAGCGGGGCGAGCGGCGTCTCCCCGCACAAGTCCGAGGACCTGGGCCTGCCCTGCATTTGAGGGGTGACGCTGGAGAGGTCCTTCCTCCCCATCAGATGGTGATGTCACTTTCCTGGCCTGTCTCAAAGGGATGCCGTGATCCAGTGAGAACATCCCTCACTCCGTAAATCTTTGTGAAGTTAAGAAGGTAGAAATGCTGTGTACGTTGTGAAATGGGGACTGAGTGAAAGACATGGTCACTTTTCAGCAAAGGCCATGAGCATCTCACCCTACAGCTCTCCGAGCTCTCTGAGGGTGACAGCACGCTGAGTCATCAGCGGAGAGGGGAACAGTCGCCTACAAAGTCCTACTGAGGCTTTAGGTACATAGTAGCTGGTTTTTTCTTTTTTTTTTTTTCAACTTTTGTTTTTGTTTTTGTTTTTGGGACAGAGAGAGACAGAGCATGAACGGGGGAAGGGCAGAGAGAGAGGGAGACACAGAATCGGAAACAGGCTCCAGGCTCCGAGCCACCAGCCCAGAGCCCGACGCGGGGCTCGAACTCCCGGACCGCGAGATCGTGACCTGGCTGAAGTCGGACGCTTAACCGACTGTGCCACCCAGGCGCCCCTGGTTTTTTCTTTTTTTAAAAAAAGTAAGCTCTATGCCCAATATGGGGCTTGAACTCACAACCCGAGATCAAAAGTCACGTATGCTGTATTGATTGAGCCAGCCAGGCCATACCTGCTAGTTTTTAATTTTTAATTTATTTTTAACGTGTATCTATTTTTGAAGGAGAGAGAGACAGAGCGTGAGCAGGGGAGGGGCAGAGAGAGACACACACACACACACAGAATCCCAAGCGGGTTCCAGGCTCCGAGCTGTCAGCCCAGAGCCCGACGCAGGGTTGGAACTCACCAACCGCAAGATCATGACCTGAGCCGAAGCTGGATGCTTAACTGACTGAGCCACCCAGGTGCCCCTT
>NW_024412413.1:6639792-6650676 GCF_014898765.1 Herpailurus yagouaroundi | reverse complement strand
GTTTTTGTTTTTGGGACAGAGAGAGACAGAGCATGAACGGGGGAGGGGCAGAGAGAGAGGGAGACACAGAATCGGAAACAGGCTCCAGGCTCCGAGCCACCAGCCCAGAGCCCGACGCAGGGCTCGAACTCCCGGACCGCGAGATCGTGACCTGGCTGAAGTCGGACGCTTAACCGACTGCGCCACCCAGGCGCCCCGGTGGCAGTTTTTTTTTTTTTAATCAGCTCGTATGCTTCTGTGAGACTTTTTAATGTAATGTAATTTAATTTAATTTTACTTTAGAGAGAGAGAGGGAGGGAGAGAGAGAGAGAGAGAGAGAGAGAGAGAGAGAGAGAGAGAATCCCAAGCAGGCTCCACACTCAGTGTTGGAGTCCAACACAGGGCTCGATCTCATGACCTGAGCTGAAATCAAGAGTCGGAACACTCAATTGACTGAGCCACCCGGGGAACCCCTGTAAGAAGGCTTTTGCTTGCTTCTGAAAAGTCAGAGCAGATGTTTAACTCTCTCCATTGAACTACCAAGTTTTGGAATAAGGAGATGGTTTGCTGATCACCCCCGGTGGTGGTTAAATGCTTTGCCCCGCTTTTCTCTCCCTTGTTTTTCTTTCCACCATTAATTTCACCTATTATTTAGAATAATTATAGGTTCAAAATTTCTCAAGTTCAATACATAAGCACCTCTCAAGCTGTATCTTTTTTTTTTTTTCAACGTTTATTTATTTTTGGGACAGAGAGAGACAGAGCATGAACGGGGGAGGGGCAGAGAGAGAGGGAGACACAGAATCAGAAACAGGCTCCAGGCTCTGAGCCATCAGCCCAGAGCCTGACGCGGGGCTCGAACTCACGGACCGCGAGATCATGACCTGGCTGAAGTCGGACGCTTAACCGACTGCGCCACCCAGGCGCCCCATCAAGCTGTATCCTTTTGATATGACCCCATGAATCCTCCTTTACCTCTGACATAAGATATCCCAGACTGCCCCAAACCTGAAATCTATAAATCTTATATTTTTCTTTTCTTTTTTTTTTTTTTTTAATTTCATCTTTAATTTTTTGGTGAAGTATAATTAACAGCATTACATTAGTTTCAGGGGTACAATATCACATGACTGAACAATTCTTTTTTTTATTTTTAATTTACTTCTTTTGAGAGAGAGCGAGCGAGCAGGGGAGGGGCAGAAAGAGAGGGAGAGAGAGAGAATCCCAAGCAGGATCCGCGCTGTCAGCGCAGAGCCCAGCTGGGGGCTCGTACTCAAGAGCCGAGAGATCATGACCTGAGCCGAACTCAAGAGTTGGACGCTTAACCGACTGAGCCACCCAGGCGCCCCCACGATGGGATTGAACAACAGTTCTATACGTTGCTCTGAGCACATCACGAAAAGTGCGCTCTTCCTGCCCTTCAACTATTTCACCCATGGCCCCCACCCTCCCGGCTCCCTTTGGTCTGTTCCTGTTCGCCCGCTGGATTCCAGCACTTTGGACAGAACCTGACGCATGCTGTGTTCCATCACATCTAAGATGCCTTTGATTGTAAAATGCCCCATTAATTTATGTACCACTAAGAAAGAGAAAAAACTCTGACGATTGAACTATGATATCCATTGACAGTGACATGCATCCCAATTTAAGAGACGCTAAACTATGAAAAAAAAAATGGGCATTTTACAATCAATGAAAAAAAAACGACACTCAACAAACATTTTCTTTCTTTAAAATGTTTTGTTTTGGGGGCACCTGGGTGGCTCAGTTGGTTGAGCTTCCGACTTCGGCTCAGGTCATGATCTCGCGGTCCGTGGGTTCGAGCCCCGTGTCAGGCTCTGTGCTGACGGCTCAGAGCCTGGAGCCTGTTTCGGATTCTGTGTCTCCCTCTCTCTCTGCCCCTCCCCCGTTCATGCTCTGTCTCTCTCTGTCTCAAAAATAAATAAACGTTAAAAAAAATTTTTTTTAAAGTTTTGTTTTTGTTTATTTTGAGAGGGAGAGCGCCCATGTGTGTGCGCATAAGCGAGGGGAGGGCAGTCAACAAGTATTCTCTGAACGAATACACAGTTTCACATAAATCTCATTTTATCGTTTGTTTCCGTCTGGCTAAAACTAAGCTACCTGAGGGCAGAGTGTGTCCTCTGCGTCTTGAATACCTGCACCAGGCGTCGTGTGGACGGCATGCAAAACGTCCGAAGGGGACACTACCGAAGGGGAAGGGAAAACGGGTCCAGGAAGCCGGGGGCCGGCTCTATTATTTGGACAAGACTGCGAGCAAAGGAGGGGCAGGAGCACGGGGAGCTGGTGTGTAACTGGGGACAGAGATTCAGTTTGGGAGGGTGAAACGTTCTGGAGATGGATGGTGGTGGCGGTTGCCCAAAAGCGGGAACGCACACGGTGCCACCGAAGTGTCCGTTTAAAATGGTATAAACAGGGGCGCCGGGAGGGGGGGGCTCAGTCAGTTAAACATCCGACCTTGGCTCAGGTCATGATCTCGTGGTTCGTGGGTTTGAACCCCACGATGGGCTGCCCCACATCAGGCTCTGTGCTGACAGCCCGGAGCCTGGAGCCTGCTTCGGATTCTGTGTCTCCCTCTCTCTCTCTGCCCCTCCCCCGCTTGCTCTCTCTGTCTCTCTCGAAACGAATAAACTTAAAAAAAAAAAAAGCAGGGGCACCTGGGTGGCTCAGTCGGTTAAGTGTCCGACTTCAGCTCAGGTCATGATCTCAGGGTCCGTGAGTTCGAGCCCCGCGTCGGGCTCTGTGCTGAGCCCTCAGAGCCTGGAGCCTGTTTCGGATTCTGTGTCTCCCTCTCTCTCTGACCCTCCCCCGTTCATGCTTCGTCTCTCTCTGTCTCAAAAATAAATAAATGTTAAAAAAAAAAAATTAAAAAAAAAAAGCAAATTGCATAAAAATAGGCATGCCTTTCACTCTTATTTGAAAAGACGTGATATGTGTATTTGCACGGGCAGAGAACAGGGAGTCAGAAGGACACACGCCAAATGGTGGACAGGAAGTCCCCTTAGGAAGGGGAGGACAAAAGTCGGGTCTCTACAGAGCTATAGGTAGGTACGGTCCTATATCTTTTGCCCTGGGACCCCGGTCGCTGTTGCAGGTGCTGGGGAGCAGCTCTGCCCCCCTCCCCAGCCCTCCATCTCCTGCTCTGGATGTTGACAGTTCTGTGTCCCGTCCGGCCCCCACGGTGCCCTGCAGGCTATGTCTCTGGCTCCCAGCCTTTGGCTTCACTCCCTGGACTCCATCTGAAGCCCCGTGCGTTTCTGCAGTGCCCACAACCTCGTGTGGGGACGGCCCTCGGCCCGGTTCTCACGCTGCCAGCCCACCCGCCCACCCGGTGTTCCCGTGCCCGCTTCTCTAACCTGGCCTCCCCGCTCCAGGGCTGGGTAGAATCCGGAGCGGCTTTGAATCACTTCCCTGCTGGGAAACTTCTAAGGCTTCCGTTGCCTCCGAATGAAATCCACTCCGGCGCGGCAATAAAGGCCTTTCGCAAAGCTTGGCTCAGGTTCCCTGCCCACTTGCCGCCGTTGCTGGGGCTGCACCAACCTCTCGCAGGTTCCAAACGCGCCATGCCCTTCGGGCCTGAGACTTTGTGCCTTTGCTCCAGTAGCCTGCAACCCGGCTGCCCTGTGGCTTGCTCTCATCTCCCCACCCCCTTAACTGGCCTCGTGCAAACAACAACTTAACTCTCAAAACCTGAGTACAATTCGCCTCCTCCTGGAAGCATCCTCTGCGCCTAACTCGGTCCCGCAGGAACCGTGAACCTCTGCCTGTGTTCCTTGCCTGTTGTATCTGCGTCTGTTACAGTTCTTTCCAGGAGTCAACAGACGCTGGCCCGCGGACCAAATCTGCTCTGCCAACTGGTTTGATATTATTTTATTCGTTATTTTTTTTTTAATGTTTATTTATTTTTGAGACAGAGAGAGACAGAGCATGAACGGGGGAGGGGCAGAGAGAGAGGAAGACACAGAATCGGAAGCAGGCTCCAGGCTCCGGGCTGTCGGCACAGAGCCCGACGTGGGGCCCGAACTCACAGACTGTGAGATCATGACCTGAGCTGAAGTCGGACGCTCAACCAACTGAGCCACTCGGGCAACCCTGCCAACCGGTTTTAATATGGCCTGTGAGCGAGGGATGGCTTTTATATTGCTAAATGGTTGAACAAAAAATCAAAAAGAGAGTATTTTGTGACCCATGAGAATTGTATGAAATGTCTCCGGAATTATGCGAAAGTTCTACTGAAATGTCAGTGTCCATGAGTAAAGGCACACCCATGTATTTGCTTGGGTACATTGTCCACGGCTGCTTTGCACGCTACAGTGACGGAGGTGAACAGCCGTGACAGAGACCAGGCGACCACAAAGCCTAAAATGTTCACTATCTGGCCTTTTACTACTTTTATACACAAAGTCTGCCTACCCCTGGCCTTCTCTATTTATGCATTTATAGGTCAGTTTTCCACTAGGCGTCAGGCCACAAAGACAAAAACGTATTGCAATTCCCTGTTTATCTGTTGCCCTTAATACCGCATCCAGCGCGGAGGAGAATTTCAACATTTATGGGGCAAACGCCTAGCTGCTGAGTAATGGCGATGGCTGATTGAAAGGGAAGACGCACTGGGTTCCTGATTCATGGAGGAGACTCAGCCATAAAAGAAAGGCCAATGTCAGACGTCACCGGAGTCGGGAGGTTAGCGCTTTTCTCCCGAAGAGGAGACTAAAACATGTCACAATCTCAATTTTACTCACGATTTCTCCTGGCTGAGGACACAAACTGAGACCTCAGCAACACTTACAAGGAAATTTGCTTCTCATGAAAAATTCCCAGGCCCCCAGTGCCACGAATCTTATTTATTATCCTAATACAGGCGCTTGTGGTAGGAGGTGGTAATTATCCAGGACTTTGCTTAAGATACACAGGGGCTATTTCCTCTCTGGTCATTTTTTTTTTTTTTTTAATATTTATTTTTGAAAGAGCCAGAGCGAGTGAGTGGAGCGGGCAGAGAGAGGGAGACACAGAATCCGAAGCGGGCTCCAGGCTCCGAGCTGTCGGCACAGAGTCAGACGTGGGGCTCGAACCCACAGACTGTGAGATCATGACCTGAGCAGAAGATGGATGCCCAACCCACTGAGCCCCCCAGGTACCCCATCTCTTGTCATTTCCAAAGAGGTGTTTAGTTTCTAAAGTTCCACGTAATTTGGTTCCACCTTACCCCTCCGACCCCAAACAGGAATTCTCTCCCACAGGCAAATGTGGCTCCTCACTCTCCTGAGACACCTGTCTCCTGCCAAGACCACCTATAAGCTCCAAGCATCCTTGCCCACCTACCTCAAAACCACTCCTCCTTCCTGGAAGATTCGGACTCCTCCAGATTTTCAGGGCACGTATTAGGACCAAAGCCATTACCTGTGCTCTCCCTTTGCCTTTTGACACTTGATGGAGTTCTGCGATCCACTAGCCACAGTGGGACTGTGTACTGTGCACAAGGAAACTTCATCTTACCCGGTCTGTGTGTCCCACACAGGCCTAGACCCTCAGCAAATGCTCAAAGGTACACTCGGGTTAAGGGGTCAAAAAGATGAGTAGCCGAGAATAGACAGGAACCCCCAAACTGTAATACATAGAGCACAACATTTGGTAACGAAAATATTCCTGCATGCTAATGGCAAGTCAGTGGGATTCTCGAGCAGTTTAGGGAACAGTCACGTTGGAAATCACCAGCGAATGTTGGTGAAAGATGAAACCGACATGCAAAGGGGAAAGATATTCCAGACTGAAGTTATGAAAGTGTGATGCTGCAGGGGCGCCCTGGTGGCCCAGTCGGCGAAGCGTCCAACTTCTGCTCAGGTCATGATCACGGTTAGTGAGTTCAAGCCCCGTATCAGGCTCACTGCTCTCAGCGCAGAGCCCAATTCAGATCCTCTGTCTCCCTCTCTCTCTGTCCCTACCCCGTTTGTGTGTGCTCTCCCTCCCCAAAATATATAAACGTAAAAAAAAAAAAAAGTGCAACATGTCTATCCTTGAACCTACCTGACACTCCTCTAGGCCTGGGTGTGAGAGGTAAGAAAACTTTGGATTAAACTGGTTAACAATTATTAAGGGCTTGACATGGATCAACTAACTTAATTTTCACAACAGCCTTATGACATCATTATCCCTTTTACAGATGTGGACATCTAGACACAGAGAGAGCGTAAGTATATGGCCAACTAATCTTTGACAAAGCAGGAAAGAATATCCAATGGAATAAAGACAGACTCTTCAACAAGTGGTGCTGGGAAAACTGGACAGTGACATGCAGAAGAATGAACCTGGACCACTTTCTTACACCAGACACAAAAAGAAACTCAAAATGGATGAAAGACCTACATGTAAGACAGGAAGCCATCAAAATCCTCGAGGAGAAAGCAGGCAAAAACCTCTTTGATCTTGGTGGCAGCAACATCTTACTCAACATGCCTCCAGAGGCAAGGGAAATAAAAGCAAAAATGAACTACTGGGACCTCATCAAAATAAGAAGCTTCTGCACAGAGAAGGAGACAATCAGCAACCGGTGGAGTGGGAGAAGATATTTGCAAATAAAATATCAGATAAAGGGTTAGTATCCAAAAATCTATAAAGAACTTATCAAACCCAGCACCCAAAAAACAGATAATCCAGTGAAGAAATGGGCAAAAGACATGAATAGACACTTCCCCAAAGAAGACATCCAGATGACCAACTGACACATGGAAAAAAAAAAAAAAAATGCTCCACATCACTCATCATCAGGGAAGTACAAATCAAAACCACGGTGAGATATCACCTCACACCTGTCAGAATGGCTAACATGAACAACTCAGGCAACAACAGATGTTGGCGAGGATGCGGAGAAAGAGATCTCTCTTGCCCGGCTGGTGGGAATGCAAACGGGTGCAGCCACTCTCTAAGTCAGTTAGAGAGAGACAAATATCATATGACTTCACTCATAAGTGGAATTTAAGGTACAAAACAGATGAACATAAAGGAAGGGAAGCAAAAATAATATAAAAAACGGGAAGACAAACCATAAGAGACTCTTAAATACAGAAAACAAGTTGAGGGTTGCTCAGGGGGAGGCGGGTGGGGGGATGGGTTAAATGGGTGACAGGCATTAAGGAGGGCACTTTTCAGGATGAGCACAGGGTGTCCTCTATAAGAGATGAATCACTGGGTTCTACTCTTGAAGCCAAGACTACACTGTATGTTAACTAACTTGAATTCATTCATTTATTTATTCTTTTAGATATTTTTATTTATTTTTGAGAGCGAGAGAGACAGAGCGTGAGTGGGGAAGGGGCAGAGAGAGGGAGACAGAGAATCCGAAACAGGCTCCAGGCTCTGAGCTGTCAGCACAGAGCCCGATGTGGGGCTCAAACTCGGGAACCTAGAGATCATGACCTGAGCCAAAGTCAGACGCTCAGCCAACCGACTGAGCCACCCAGGAGCCCTGAATGTAAATAATAAAATAAAATAATGATCCAGAAAAAAAAGGTTGATAGCACTTCAGTAAGTAAAGTGGATAATTTGATTTATGGTTTTGTAGTTCTCTAATTTTGGGATCTGTTTGAATCTTTATGAGCGATTTTTAACTATAACTGGATTGAGATCGTATTAAATATTTATATGCAGTGAATTACTATATCCAGTGAATGTAAAGTTTAGTGATGTTTCTAATGTAGAAAAATCAGAAGAAAAAATTTACAAGGAGTAAATTTACAAATCTACCTTTTTTTTTCTGATACTTAATTCAATTTTGATTCATTGTTGGAGGTCAAAGTCAGATATAAACAGAAAATATTTTACACTTTAATATTTTTATGTGTCCAAGTATGTTACCTGAACTTAGAAATCAATATTAAATCAAATGGAAAAAAAAAAAAAAAAGAGGGTATAGGTAGAAAGAGTTAGGGGTCCCCAGGGAAAAAGATAAGCCATAGCTTTCTTGACATAAGAAAAGTCATCGTAGAGGCACCACCTGGATGGTCTTAAGTGTCTGACTTTGGTTCAGGTCATGATCCCACGGCTCACGAGTTCGAGCCCCACATCGGGCTCTGTGCTGACAGCTCAGAGCCTGGAGCCTGCTTCGAATTCTGTATCTCCCTCTCTCTCTGCCCCTCCCCTGCTCGCACTCTGTGTGTCTCTCTCTCAAAAATAAATAAACATTTAAAAAATTAAAAAAGAAAAGAAAAGTCATTGTAGGACCCTGGCCATCTTGTGAAAGAATGTAAGAACATTCTTTCAGGCCAGGGATAACCTAATCATATTCAGAAGTGAAGACTGGGGGTGCCTGGCTGGCTCAGTCGGTGGAGTGTGCCAAGACTTGATCTCGGGGTCGTGAGTTTGAGCCACACACTGGGTACAGAGATTATTTAAAAATTTTTTTAATGTTTATTTTTGAGAGAGAAGGAGAGAGAGGGAACTGGGGAGGGGATGTGGGCTCAAACTCACAAGCCATGGGATCATGACCTGAGCCGAAGTCAGATGCTTCACTGACTGAACCACCCAACCGCCCTAGAGATTACTTAAAAAAATAATAATTTGGGGTGCCTGGGTGGCTCAGTCAGTTAAGCGTCCGACTTCGACTCAGGTCTTGATCTCGCAGTTCTTGAGTTCGAGCCCCGCGTCGGGCTCTGTGCTGACAGCTCGGAGCCTGGGGCCTGCTTCGGATTCTGTGTCTCCCTCTCTCTGGCCCGCCCCTGCTCACACTCTGTGTCTCTCTCTCAAAAATAAACAAACATTAAAAGAAAAAATGTTTTTAATAATCATAAAGCGAAGACTTGAGCTACCTTTGCAGGATCTAAACCCCTCTGAGCACTCAGATGCTGGACTAAGGACTAACTAGAGCCAGAGAATTGGCGATGCTGACCCTTGCCAACCCTGGGGACTTCTGACCTGGACTCCGTCACCTTAGATGACTTCTACCTGCGTTCTTTGCTGTAGTCCCCGTTGCACAGGCCCCTTCAGGAATATGTTTGCATCCTCAACTTAAAATGTCCCCAGTTTGTTGTGGGGGGAGACACTGCTTTGGGAAATATCCCCAGGGTTCTCCACAGTTGTGAGTAAAACTCTCCCTTTTCTTATTCTTTGGCTCGGTGGTATCTTTTGGCTGTCATCCACCAAGAGGCGACCCGGCGTCAGGTAACAAGGGTCAGGGTAACTTGCCACAACCACACAGGTCGTCAGTGTCAGTGCCAGGATTTAGACCCAAGCAGAGGGACACAGAGCGTGAGGTAATAACCAGTTCACGTGTTTCTGAGGTGAGTCCTAGATAGTTCCGGGGCCTTAAAGAGAACGCAGCCTCAAATTGATTATTATCCCGTTTCTTTACATGCTGAGTTAATCATTTTTGGAAACTCCTTGTCCGTCGAATATTTGTTTTCTTGAAAATAACTGGGGTCTATAAAAGCTTCAACACGCCATACCCACGTGTCCATCAACAGGGGACCGGCGGCCATGAAAAGGACCGCGGTGGCTTTACTGGTTGCCGCAGAACGTGACTCTGGTCGGGCTCTGCTGACCCCTCTTCTCCGCCAGGCTTTGACCTTGGCCTGCAAGAACGGTAACTTTCAGCACAGTCTCTTTCACCCACCGCACACTAAAAGACTTGAACAAACACAGGCAGGGTTCCGAGCTGCCCAAGGCTGCCCTTGGCAGTGAGGACCTCAGCCCCCTTCAAATGCCTGCCTGAGAAAGCTCAGGCCTTCCACCTGCAACAGGCACCTGAAGACAGACCTCCGAACCCCTCGAGCCCCCGAAGAGCAGTTACTTGAGAAAGTTTACAATCGTAAGTCCTTCCTCTGTCCCTCTGAGACAATATGTACCTCCCACACCCCAGGAGTGTCACTCTCAAGGACTGAAGGCCATTCCGTTGAAATGTAATCATCAGGAGGGATAGGTCCCCTGTCTCCCAGTCTCTGTGGGAGGCTAATCACCAGTCAGCCAGCCTAATCGCCTTGGCGTTGAGCAACCTCTCACTTTGCAATTTTTCATGTCTGACTCTCTCCCTCTCCTGGCTCCCTCATTCTCCCTTTAAAATGTCGCCGTCACCCTTGAACTTGCCCATGCAGTGGTTACTGAATAAAACCTGTTTTTACCATATTAACTAACGTCTGGCTTTATCTTTGATGACGCACACTGTGGCTGTGGACTGAAAACTGCAAGGTGGGGCACGGTGGCTGGGGACAGCGTGGGGGAGGCCACACGTCCTCAAGTGCCCCTTCATGCTTGTCAGTGTTAAAGCATGCTCAGCCATGCTTTCCAAAGTCACAGCACAAATATTGCAGTAATCGGAGGTAACATTTATTCACTGCAAGGAACCTCCAGATTAACCCATTCCGTCCTCATGGCTCCCGCAGACTGCTAACTCTATCAAACCCATTGTACAGATGAGAATCTAAGGCACAGAAAGGCGGGGTACCTTGCTCAAGATCACAGAGCTAGTGAGTGGCTGAGCCAGGCCTGAACCCCACATAGTCTCCAGCAGAGCAAGACTGTTCATAAGGACATGGGGACAGCATCCACAGTCACTTGGTGACAAATTTGTTATGTTTGAAGAAAGTAAAGTATGGAGTGCACAGTCATTTTAAGCCAAATAAAGTACATCCATTGTGGGGCGCCTGGGTGGCTCAGTCGGTTGAGCGTCTGAGTCTGACTCTTGATCTCGCCTCAGGTCATGAGCCCAGGGTCGTGGGATTGAGCCCCGCATCCAGCTCCGCCCTGCTGAGCGTGAAGCCTACCTAAGATTCTCCCTCTCCCTCTGCCCCTCTGCCCTGCTCCTGCTCTCTTTCTCTCTAAAATAAAAAAATTTGGGGGGCGCCTGGGTGGCGCAGTCGGTTAAGCGTCCGACTTCAGCCAGGTCACGATCTCGCGGTC
>NW_024412413.1:6635495-6639692 GCF_014898765.1 Herpailurus yagouaroundi | reverse complement strand
CCTGGAGCCTGTTTCCGATTCTGTGTCTCCCTCTCTCTCTGCCCCTCGCCCGTTCATGCTCTGTCTCTCTCTATCCCAAAAATAAATAAACATTGAAAAAAAAATTTTTTTTAATAAAATAAAAAAATTTTTAAATCCATTGCTTAAGCTTCTGTAGGTATGTTTCTACACAAAGAAAATGAAACAAAAAAAAAATATGTAAAGGGGAAGGAGGGTGGGGGAAGACAGAAAGGAGGGGGGGGGAGAGGACTAGAGGAGGTGGAGGGAGATGAAGAAGGGGGGAGGGCCGGACAAACCTCACAAAGGTGTCCCTCACAGGCTGCCTGTTGAAGATTTCAGTAATTTCTCTAACAAAAGCAAGTTAAACAAAAACCCAAATTCCTGGAAACGGGATACATTTGTCATGTAAGTAAACATGCTTCCTTTGTCGTAATTAGATTTATCTTTAATTATGAAATTTGTTGATTAACAGAAGTAAAGCAGCCATAAAACCGGCTCATTCCGGCCTCCAAAATAAACTAACCTTTATTTCACAGATGTGAGACTTCTTGCCTTCGCAAAGTTTACAACCCTGCAAGCCTCACCCTGCGTTCTTAAGAGGAGCAAATATTTTGAAGCGCTTCTGATTACTCATTTCAAAGCGTGTTTAAACACACAAAAAGCCATACCGAGATGAAACATGCCAACTTTCCCCAGGAGGGCCTGCATCCGGGGTATGAAACCACAGATGCAGTAAACCTCTTCCCAATTGTACAAATGAACATTACCGCCTTCATAGAGCAGTTAGATGCACCTCTTTTGGTACTGGGGTTGTTTGTTTGTTTAACATTTATTTTTGAGAGACAGAAAGAGACAGAGTGCGAGCAGACAAGGGGCAGAGAGAGAGAGGGAGACAGAATCGGAAGCAGGCTCCAGGCTCAGCCGTCGGCACAGAGCCTGATGTGGGGCTCGAACCCACGAACCGCGAGATGGTGACTTGAGCCGAAGTTGGTTGTTTGAGCCACCCAGACGCTCCAGTCCTCTTATATTGAATGCCAAGCAAGCTAGTGTTTCCTATTTCATGTTTCACAATTTACTTACTGGCCCTAACTAATTCAAGGATATTTAAAAAAATTTTTTTTAATGTTTATTTATTTTTGAGACAGAGAGAGCATGAACAGGGGAGGGTCAGAGAGAGAGGGAGACACAGAATCCAAAGCAGGCTCCAGGCTCCGAGCTGTCAGCACAGAGCCCGATGCAGGGCTCGAACTTACGGACTGTGAGATCATGACCTGAGCCGAAGTCGGACACTTAACCGACTGAGCCACCCAGGCGCCCCAAGGATATTTTTAAATAAGTTGTATATCTCCTGAATATTTTTAGTTTGTTTACTTCAGAGGTCAAGCTAATAACGGTAATAATAATAATAGCTGCTACATAGAAAGCACGAAGTATATCAAAACCGCTAAATACTGTATACATGTTAGAAAATTATTGCATATTAAAATAAATTAGTAAAAATTAAATTATTTGGTTTAATCCTACAGTAGCTTTTAGGTATTTAGCTTGATTTAGAAAATACCTATGCATTATAAATTATGCCACAACATAAATATTCACATGAAAGGTATACAGCTTACCATAAAAACAACATAGTCTTAAAATATATCACACCAAGAGGCTTCAAAAGCCATTAAAAATGCATTTTGAACATTATACATCAATTTGCAGCTACATAGGAATTGTAGTAAACCAGAAGTGCTTTAACTGTGTAAAAAAGTGCTACCACCAATCGGCTAATGTGGCATTATCAAGTTTTCCATCTATAATCTTTCTCGTTGAATAATTTTTTAAAAACCTATTTTTTACCATTTATTCTATGCTGGACCCTGAGCCAGGCACCTTATTGGCATCATCGTATTGATTTAATGATTGAACACACACAAAGTTGTACAAACCCTGCTGGACGTAGCAAGTGCTCAGTAGATGTTGGCTATTATGATCTCAATCTTCACACACCTAACAATTCCTAACGAGGGAAGGATTATTATGCCCCGCCACGAAGGACGACGTGGTGCTCTGTCCAGTGTGACCCAGATGGTCGATGGCAGAGCCCAGCCAAGATCAGGTTTGTCTCTTACACTTGGTGGCTTGACAAAAAACACAGGGCCGAATCTAAGTCCAGTTCAGATAGATGGCATAATGTAGATTCCATGTGGTCTGGAGAACTCATTCCCTCTGGGAATTGGAGGTGATCCCGGGGAGAGGGGACACGGGGTGCAGAGAGCCAGGAAAACTGGTTGTACCTTGCACACAGCTTCTGAGAGGGCTCGTGCCTCCAACGCCCCGTGTGCTCAGACCCGGCTCTGCACCAGGCATGGCACCGAGCTGGAGAATGTTAGGGGTTGCTGACTGCCCCCAGAGAGCTGACAGCCAAGTGGCAAAATGGACAGAGACAAACAAAATACCTGCAAACTGGGACATGAAAACAAACAGGGCGCTGAGCCAGGGACTAGGGTTACAACTTCAGATGTTCAGAAGGCAGTTTCTTACAGTTTTCCTATTTTCTTATTAAATGTTATATAATCAAATACTAAGGAGAAGACAAGCGATGCACTCTCCTTTCCTATCTACCTGGTACTTCCCATAACGGTAAACTGGATGGATGAGACCAAGGAAATAGAAATCTGTTCCTATCTAGCCCTTTATCGACCAACCAATAAGTATGCTCTTCTAAATGACGCCGGTAAGGTGGGTCTTACCACTAAATGGGTTACATTCGGAAGCCCCTTTCTGTCTTACATGACTTTGATGAAGCGTAATTATCAACTATGTGTCCCACTTGGACATAGTTCCGGAAAAACCAGAGATCCCAGGACCGGCAGGGGCTGCAGTCAGGCGGGGGACCAGCAGGAGTTGCTGCGGGTCCTCCCGGAAGGGGGTCATCGCCGGCGCCTTAGGTCCCCGCCGCCCGAGATCTGCGCGGTCCCGCGAGCCTGGGGTCCCTCTGTGCCCCCGGCCGTCGCGGACTGTGCAGCGGCCCTTTGCCGCCGCCGTCTTTCCCCTTTCGGCTCGCATTCCCGCCTCCACCCTCGCACCCGGGAACCGCCTGCCCATCCCGAGCCGCTTAATAGGGCTGAATTCGGAGTCCGCAGCGGCGGGATCTTCCTCTACCTACTTCCCATGCCCCAGGGCAACAAGCCACCAGCAGACACCGCCCCGCGGTCCTCGTTTCAGGAGGCTCTCTTTCGCCAGAAAAGGGTGGCACAAATCTCGACCAGCACGGAGATGGGCCCCGCTCCCGAAGGAGTTCTAGAAGGAGGAAGACCGGGGAGGAGGCGGCGCAGTGAGGACGCGTCCACACACACACACACACACACACACACACACACACACACACACACCCAGCTCCCCTCAGTGACAGCCCCGCCGCGGCGCCCCGGAGCGCGTGCCCACCGCGCGCTCTCGCCACACCCCTACACCCACCCCCCGCCCGACCTCCACCCCTCCTTCCCCCGGGGCGCGTGCCTGCCTGCGCGCTCCCATTCCGCCACCACCACCACCGCCCCCCCACGGACCCCTGGGGCGCGTACCCGCCCGCCTGCTCTCCTCCCGCCACGCCCTCCCCTCACCGAGGCGCGTGCCCGCCACCGCGCTCGGCACTAGCCACGCCCTCCCGACCCCCACCCGGGGCGCGTACCCGCCCGCGCGTTCTCGTCCGGCCCCGCCCCCGAGGGGCGCGTATCCGCTCGCACGCTCTCGCCACGCTTCCCCGCGCCCCTAGCTCACTGGGAGGCAAATCAGCGCCCCCAAACCGTCCAAAGGGCAAGGAGCGGGTGGCGAAGGGTGGCGGGAAAATCGAAACGAATTGAGTCAGACCTCAGCAGGTGGGAAGCGTTCCCCCCCCCTCCCCGCCCGCCCGGGGGCTGCGGGAGGGGTGAAAATACTCACCCCTGCTTCCTCAGTTGCTACCCGAGGGCCTTGGTTGACATTTTTTTTCTGGAGCCCACCTGAAGGGCCTCTGCGCGTCTACGCCGCCTTCAGCCTGGAGACTTTTGCAGACGACGTGGGGGCCGCGCGGCCCTTTCAGCCGAGACGAGGAGCAGGCGCGAGGTGCAAGGGGCCGGGGTTCAGCGGCAGCTGTTGGTGGTTACTGCACGTGTGCGGCGCTGATCCGAGGGACCCAGACGGGGGCGCACGAGAGACTCGAGCCCACAC
>NW_024412413.1:6579859-6635395 GCF_014898765.1 Herpailurus yagouaroundi | reverse complement strand
GCACGTCCGTCCCATCTGGGCTCCAGGGCAGCGGGGCGGCGTGAGGGAGGGTCCAATAAAGGAGGAGGTGCCAGGGCCAAACTTGACTTCCCGCACCTATCCCCGAGGCGGCCTGATCACCAACCCTGACCTCCGCCGACCTTTCATTTAGTAAACGTTAATTTAGCGAGGCCCATCGCTCGGGCCGGCCGGGAAGCAGAGAGGCGCAATGGGAATAATTGCTCGCATCGCCATGGCAACCATCAGTTGTTAGGCCACCAGCCCCTTTCAGCTGTACACCTCTCGTCTTTGGTTGGGTTCCCCGGGAAACCGAATCGGAGTCTCTGAGATGTGCAGCCAGCCAGCCCAGTGCGCAGTGCTCTCAGGAAGCAGCGCGGGAGCGGGTCGGAGAAGAAGTGCAACCAACCGCCATGCAGTTGGGAGCCTTAGCCAATTCCATAGGGAGCTCGGCAGCTGAGATGGCCCTTGGGGGTTGGTCCTGAATCAAAGTAAGGGGGTCAGCCCTCTGTAACCCTGCAGGGACCGGTGAGGGCCGAGGACTGCCCTGAGGAGGACATACTCCAAGGGCATGGCGGCTCCCTTGGGTGAAGGGCAAGTCTCAGGGAAGAACTCAGCTGAACTTGATCTGTCACAGGCGACGCTGGACCCTGCAAGCTGGAGGATGGTGCCTTGCCTTGGAAGGATTCTGGGAGGCACAGCACAGCACCCACTATGCTCCTTGAGAGCAGCCTGTTGCATTCTCCTCAGCTCTTTAAACACCTCTTTTGGGGGGCGCCTGGGTGGCTCAGTCGGTGAAGCGTCCAGCTTCGGCTCAGGTCATGATCTCATCATTCATGAGTTTGAGCCTCACTTCGGGCTCTGTGCTGACAGCTCAGAGCCCGGAGCCTGCTTCGGATTCTGTGTCTCCCTCTCTCTCTGCCCCTCCCCTGCTCATGCTCTGTCTCTCTCTGTCTCAAAAATAAAATTTAAAACAGTAAAAAAAAAAAATTGTTTTAAGTAAAGAAAAAAAGAAAAGGAGGATCTCCTGTGACAAGTAGGAGTTTCTAGGCTGACGTCATAACGTCCGTAAGACTTGGGAGAGTGAAACATTGTGACATTGTCAGAAAAGTCACAACTTTATGCATTCAACAAATATTTACTCAGCATCTGGTAGATACCGGATGCAATTTCAGCCTGGAAATGCAACCGTGAAGACAGACACTGCATAAACATGCAGGTCTATCAGGTGGCAATAAGTTCCACAGAGAGGCACAAAGCCAGGAAGGGAGGAGTGGTCATGGCAGGTGAGGGTGGGGCTTGTTCTTCATATAGGGGTCAGGGAAGCTGTAACTTTTGAGCAAAGACCTGAGGGAGGTCAACGTAATCAGGAAGAGCATGCTCAGTGTGCCTGAGGTAGAGCCTGGAGGCTAATGAGACTGGGAGGAATGGGGTCACCAAGGGGCAGGGCCAGGTCTCGCAAGGCCTGGCTTTCTGTGGGATTGGAGGGTGGGCCACACCAGGAGTTGTTGCAGGAGAAGAGACTGGAGAAATATTCTGGGCCCCACCTGTGAAAGCTCTTTCATGCCAAACTGGATAGTCAGTCTGGACTTTGTGATGGGAAAGCCCCAGAGGTTTGTGGGCCGAGGAATGACGTGGCAAGATTATTGTTTTGCAGAAATCCGTCTGCTGGAAAGTAATGGTCCTCGGATTTAGGATTGCAGAGGCCAATACGATAGCAACAGCAGTGAGAACACCAAAAACTCTTTAAGTGCTAAGCCATACCTCCTATGGCTTATCAATTCCACCCCTTGGTATTTACCCTACAGAAATCCATACATGTATTCACCAGAAGACATGAAAAGACTGTTGTTAGCAGTAAAATATGGTAACTCCAAATTGGAAACCACTTAGGTTTATCAGCAGTAGAATAAGTACATTGTGCAACATTCGTATTGTAACATATCACACAAGACGCCCGAATGATTGGCAGAAACTCACCAACATAATGAAGAATAAAGAGGCCAGACACAAAAGAATCGCTACTCTGTGACTCCATTTATATGAAGTAGAAAAACAGGTAAACCCAATCTATGCTGTCAGATGTCAGGTCGGTGGCAACTCTGGAAGGGAGGATGGTGGCCGGAATCACCAGCGGCCCCATGGGAGCCTTTTCTGGTTCCTTTTCTGGTTCCTGATCCACCTATCGCTTCCTGATGCGCTGAGTTTGTGACCACTCACCAAGCTGTACGCTGAGGAGTGAGAGCACTTTTCTGTATTATGTTCTACTTCAAAAAAAAAAAAAAAAACAAACAAAAAAAAAAAAAACAAAAACAAAAAAAAACACCTTAAAAATTCCTTTCCATGTAGACCTCCCATAGCTAATTCATTGTTGCAAGGGGGAGCTATTTTAACACCAGAAAGGGAAGGTAGTCATAATCTCAGGACACATGGCCTTTCTTGAAATGTAATCAGTTCACCTTTTGAAAATCTTCCTGCATCGTCTTTATTGGCTGTGCACTGGTGTTTGGGGATCACGAGGAAAGTATTACATTTAATCATGGGCATGTTACGTTTTAAGTACTTGCTAAATCACACGGAAAAATTTATCTGGGAGGCAGTTGGCAAAATGGGTTTGAGGGACTCAAACACCAAAACTGAAGAGCTAAAACTGAAAAAGTCTTAGAAGAAGACTTAGAAGAAAAAAAAAAAAAATCATGACACTGGATGTGACATTTGCATGGACAGGATGCCAAAAACCCAGGCAACAAAATTGAAAATAAAATTGAGCTTCCTTAAAATTAAGAACTTTTGGGCATCAAAGGATATTATCAAGAAAGAGAAAAGACAACCTATTGACTACCCACTGCATTAACCTGGGGTTGGTATCCAGAATATTTAACTCCTAAAACTCAACAACAAAACACCAAACAACCCAATTCACAAATGCACAAATTGGGCGCCTGGGTGGCTCAGTCGGCTAAACATCCGACTTCGGCTCAGGTCATGATCTCATGGTCCAGCCTCGCGTGGGGCTCTGTGCTGACAGCTCAGAGTCTGGAGCCTGCTTCAAATTCTGTGTCTCCCTGTCTCTCTGCCCCTTCCCCACTCGCACTCCGTCTCTCTCTCAAAGATAATAAATAAACATTAAAAAGAATGTTTTTAAATGGACAAAGGACTTGACATTTCTCCAAAGAAGATATACAAGTGGCCCATGAAAGCCCATGAAAAGGTGCTCAACAGCATCAGTCCTTAGGGAAATCCGAGTTAAAACCACGGTGAGATTCCATTTCACACGTACTAGGATGGCTACACCAAAAATAGAGGAAATATCAAATATTGTCATAGATGTAGACAAACTGGAACCATTGGGCCTTGCTGGTGAAACGTAAAATGGTGTAGCCACTGTGGATAACAGTTTGGCCCTTTCTCAAAAGGTTAAACACGTAACTACCATGTGACCCAGTAATCGCACTCCTAGCTGTATATCCAAAAGAGCTGGAAGCAAGAAATTGAACAGATGAACTTCCACACCCATGTTCACAGCAGCACTATTCACGATAGCCACAGGTGAAAACAACCCAAGTGTCCATCCACAAATGAATGGATAAACAAAATGTGTGTGTGTGTTTGTGTGTGTGTGTGTGTGTATATATACACATATATATACATACATAGATATGTATGTATATACATATACACATACATATACATACATAGATATGTAATATACATATACATACCTATATATCTAAATATATATACATGTATATTAAAAACCCATAAAAAGGAATGAAATTTTGATATATGCTACAACACGAATGGACCTTAAAAACATGCTTAGTGAAATAAGCCAGCCACAGAAGGTCAACTATTATATGATTCCACTTATATGAGATACCTAGAATTGGCAAATTCGTAGAGACAGAAAGTAGATTCAAGGTTACCAGGGTTTGAGGAAGAAAAGGATTGGGGAGTTATTAATTAATGGAGAGAGTTTTTGTTGGGGATGATGAAAAAGTTTGAATATAGTGATAATGGTTGTACAGTATTTTAAATGTTTAATGCCACTCAATTGTACATTTAAAATGGTAAATGTGCTACATATATTTTAACGTACATACACACGCGTGCGGGCGCACACACACACACACACACACACACACAGCTGGCAAAAATATGAGGCTGGAACTCGGGGAGGGCTCAGTGCTGGAGATGCTCATGTGAGGCTGAACACTGCTCCCTCTGAAGCTACAGAAATGTCGAAGTTCACCCAGGCAGATCACACAGCAAGAAAGCGAGACCGAGGACGAAACTCCAGCAAATGTTTACTTGTAAGGACTACAGAGGAGCAGGAGGAAGGGAGGGAGCAGAAGAGATCGCAACAGATTTAAAATGACCAGCTGGAGAGGCAAGGGTAGGAAGAGGGGGAGGGGAGTCAGGAGAGGCATCACGGGACCACTCAGGAGAGTCCACAGGTGGTGAGTGATGTCCAGGGCTTCTATGAAGCCAAGTTCATCAAGGAAGAAGTGATTGAAAGAAGACTTGCATGAGGTCCTTGGTCACTTTAGCGTGATTCTCTCCATCTCTCTCTGGCCCTCCCCCCCTCAAAATAAATAAACTTTATTTAAAAATATATGAGGATCAAAGAGAAGAGAAAGAACAAATCATGGCTTGAGAGGGCGAGGAAGGTAGGTTTGTTTATTTAAGATATAGGTACTCTGGGGGCGCCTGGGTGGCTCAGTAGGTTGAGCGTCCGACTTCGGCTCGGGTCATGATCTCACGGTCCGTGAGTTCTAGCCCCGCGTTGGGCTCTGTGCTGACAGCTCGGAGCCTGGAGGCTGCTTCGGATTCTGTGTCTCCCTCTGTCTCTCTGAGCCTCCCCCATTCATGCTCTGTCTCTCTGTGTCTCAAAAATAAAGAAACGTCAAAAAAAAAATAAGATAAAGGTACTCTGAAGTGAAAGATGAGGTGGCCATGGAAAGAAGGAGAAAATGATGGTGCAGAGTCTAAGGAGAGGCAGGAGACCAAGGCATGTCAAGAACCGCAAGGAAAGATCAACACTGGTGAGAAAAAGAATGTCCCTTTCTCTGAGGATGGAAATAGATGTCATTACAGGGGAAGCGGTCGTGCTTTCAGAGTCAAAACGAAGGCGTGTGGTCTAAAAAATGCACGTACACTTTCAGAGACAAACCCAACAGTAGTCGCCGATGCTTCCCAAATTTTAACATGCATGCAAATCACTTCAGCATCTTGTTAAAGGGCAGATTCTGATTGAGTGGGTCTGCGAGTCTGCACCTCCAGCAAGCTTCCAGATGAGACAGATACTGTTTATCTGCGTACCACAACCAGAGGAGTAAGCACTGTCCAGTCTGGGAGCAGCTAGCCACATGTGGCTTTTAAGCTTTAAAAGGTGGCAAGTCTAGGGGCACCTGGGTGGATCAGTTGGTTGAGCGTCTGACTCTTGATCTTAGCTCAGGTCATGATCCCAGGATCGTGGGATTGAGCCCTGTGTTGGGCTCTGTGCGGAGTGCGAGCCTGCTTAAGATTCTCTCCCTCTCCCTCTGCCCCTCTCCCCCCTAAAATAAAAAGTAAAATAAAATAAAATAAAATGTGGCAAGTACGAATTGAGCTGTCTTAAGTGTAGTAGGTGTAAGACACTCATCAGATTTTGAAGACTTAATATGAAAAGAAGAATGTAAAACATCTCAATAATGTATATATACTATATATAGATTTTATTTTTGTTTTGTTTCTATATTTTATTATGGGAAATTTCAAACATATACAGTAGCACAGATGAGTACAACAAGTCCCCATGTACCCATCTTATGGGTTGAAATGTGTCCCCCTGAAAAAGCTATGGTGGAGTCCTAGCCTTCGCTACCTGTGAACATGACCTTATTTGGAAACAGGGTCTTTATAAAGATAATGAAGTTAAAAGGAGGTCATTAATCCAATATGACAGGTGCCCTTATAAAAGAGGGAAATTTGGGACATCTGGGTGGCTCAGTCAGGTAAGTGTCCGACTCTTGGTTTCAGCTCAGGTCATTATCTCACAGTTCATGAGATCGAGCCTTATATCCAGCTCAGTGCTGACAGCGCATAGCCTGCTTAGGATTCTCTCTCTCAACCTCTCTCTCTCTCTCTCTCTCTGCCCCTCCTCTGCTCACGTGTGCATCTCTCTCTCAAAACAAATAAGACATTAAAAAAAAAAAAAAGAGTGGGCTGCCTAGGTGGCTCAGTAGGTTAAGCATCTGACTTCGGTTCAGGTCACGATCTCACTGTTTGTGAGTTCGAGCCCCAAGTTGGGCTCTGTGCTGACCGCTCAGAGCCTGGAAGCCTGCTTTGGATTCTGTGTCTCCCTTGCTCTCTGCCCCTCCCCCGCTCGCATTCTGTCTCTCTGTCCCTCTCTCTCAAAAAATAAATAAACATTAAAAAAATTTTTTTGAAAGAGGGAAATTTGAACACAGAGGCAGACATACACGGAGTACAGACAACACGAAGCCCCAGAAAACACTGTGTGTAGGTGAAGGCAGAGATTGGAGTGATACATCTACAAGCCAACAAATGCCAAAGATTGCCAACAAACCATCAGAAGCTGGGATACAGGCATGGCCAGATTCTCCCTCACAGACTTCGGAAAGAACCAACCCCTCCGACATCCTGATCTTGGACATCCACCCTCTAGAACTTCCCGGCAAGAAATTTCTGTCGTTTGAAGTTCCCAGTTGTGGTTCTTTGTTCCAGGCAAACTCATACAGCCCATCACCAAACTTCATCTCCAACCATACCCACTTCTCAGATGATTTAAAAAGCAAAAGTAAGGAGGAAGAGACATTCCAAATAGAAAGCCATCCCAGGCCAATGTCTCTGCTGGGGTGAGCATGGGTGCCACAGTGGCCCTAGGACGCCCGGGGAAGATCGTGCAGAGGAACTAGAACGGTTCAGTTGTCTTACTAATGGCCAGTCGGGTTTGGACAAGCCTTTCCTTGATGGAGTGTGGTCCTCTCCACTGCAGGGGGCAGAATGAGCCTTATTGACTTCCCCTGAGCTTTCACACTCACTCCAGACCGTGGCCAGATCCTTGAAGGTACCCAATTACCACATGAGCACAAGAAGTAAAGGCACCTCTTTTGCTCCTCCAACCCAATCTTGAAATAAGCCCTAATCCGTTTAAACTGGGATAGAATCAACGGAGTACGGTAGAGAGTACAGAAGGTGTGACCTCATTTCAAAGTTTTGTTTTGTTTTTTCCGACCCTTCTCTTTCCTCTTCTACCCTTTTCGGTTTAAGTTTTATAGCTCACCTCCCATTCACTTTTCAATTCTCCATGCCAGCATTCTGACGCCATCTTGCCACTGAAACGGGTGACCTTTTAGCCTCGCGCTCGCATGGACGTGGTTCCATCTTCCATTTTTGTTGTTCTCTCTGCGGCTCTTGACGCTGTTGACCACTCCCTTCTCGACAGGTTCTCCTCTTTTCGGCTTCCCACGCACCACGCACGGCTGCTTCTCTTGCCACGGGTCTGCCCACGCTGCCTCAATTTCCCTTTGTCTGTCCAGGAAATCCCAAGGCTCCCCAGGATCTCCGGGACCTTTTCCCTTCTCACGTGACACGCCCTCCCAGCAGACTCCGTTCAACTCCATGGCGTCATTTGCCGCCTGGATGCCCACAGTTCCAACTCTATATCTCCGTCCTTAAGAGCACTGAACATTGTCTTTTTATTACATGTCATATATAGAAGAGTGTAGAACACACCTACGACATTATAAAGACTTGCAAAAATAATAAGGCAAACACCCAAATAACCACCACATGGGTTAAGATGAAATACTGCCATCATCTTAGAAAGAGTCTGTGTGTCTCTTCCTGATCACGTTCCCAAGAGTAAGAATTAATAGGTTCCAGGGATTAGGACGTGCACATCTTTTGGAGGCTTTTTCCTACCTACTGCGATGTATTTTTAGCTTTGTCCTGTTTCTGAACCTCTTTTTTTTTTTTTTTAAGATTCAATTGATTCATTTTTTTTTTTTAAGTAAACTATCCACCCAACGTGGGGCTCGAATTTACGACCGCGATCAAGAGTCTCGTGCTCTACTGACCCGACCTTCTTATAAAGTGCTTTGCCCTGTCATTCTCTTTCGCTTCTGTCGCTCAACATTATCTTTGTAACAGCATCTATGCTGGCGTGTAGAGCATTCCTTCTTTTGTCATTGTTGTATTCAAGTCCATCAAATCCATATACTACAATCTGCTTAGCCATGTCTTCGTTGACGGCACTTAGATCCTTTCAGCTCTTGGCCTTCGCAAGCACGTATCATCCTGATGCACACGTGCACCGGTTTCTTCAGGTTCTACACCTACGCGTGGAACCGCTGGGTCACAGCGTATCAACCTTCAACTTCAACAGTTGAAGCCAAACTGTTTCTCAGGGGGCCTCAAGTTAGACCTCCCACCAGCGGTTTCAACCGCTCTGTACCTTACCCAGTGCTTGATGTCGTCAGACTTTTTCTCTTTCGCCCATCTGGCGGGTACGTAAAGGTATCAGTCGGTGTCTAAGTAAGTGAGCAGAGGCTTTTCAACAGGAAGAATTTAATAGTGGAAACGAAATAAGGGCTCAGGGCGACGTTGGCACGGAAGGGAGAGCACACTAAGAAAGACTGCAGGACTCGTAATCGCAGGAAGTCAACACAGTTCCTGGGGCTACAGCAACAAAAGGGAGGAAGACTGATACATCCTCTGACACAAGCTGCTGGGGAAGGGGGCTCCCCAGAGCACCTCTTTGTAGCCTGCGGCTCAATGAATTTTACCTTTAGCCTCCTAGCCATTTCTTCTGTTGTCCTCATCTTGAGGGCGCACACCGGTACCCACCAGTCACCCAGGGTCAGAATCCTGGCAGTCACCCTCCTCTTCCAGACTCCCCCTTCCTCTTCAGTGCCTCTTCTCCTTCCTGTCACATAACCCTGCCCGACACCAGACATGCTTCTCTAGTCTAGCTCCCAGCACGTGATCTTATGCAAACTGCCTGCTCAGGAAATGTTTCTTTAATGAATCTGAAAACAAACATAATGGTGTGGGGACAAGATGAACCCTAAGATCCCCCTCGAGTGGCAGGGTACCTGGCTGGCTCAGTCAGTTCAGCAGGCCATTGTTGACCTCAGGGTTGTAAGTTCAAGCCCCACACTGGGTGTAGAGATTACTTAAAAATAAAATCTTAAAAAAAAAAAAAAAAGGGAGGGAGAGAGAAAGTGGCTTCCCTTTCTAACCCGAGGCAACAGGAGGACAGGGTGGCTGGGCTGACAGCGTGACTGTACCAGCTGCTGAACTCCTGAAATGTGCTCATACCTGATGGTCCAGGGTCTCTCCACGCTCCTCCCAGGGACTCCCTGCAGACCTCCCTGGCCACAAGGGGCTAGAACCCTCTAGTCTGGTAGGTGGTTGCACGTTTTTTCGTTGTGTTTTTGTTGTTGTTGTTGTTGTTGTTGTTGTTGTTGTTTTGATGTTTATTTATTTCTTTTGAGAGAGACAGAGCGAGCCAGCAGGGGAGGTATGGAGAGACAGAGTACCCCAAGCAGGCTCCACGCTGTCAGCACAGAGCCCCACATGGGGCTCAAACCCACAAACGGTGAGACCACGACCCAAGCCGAAATCAACAGTTGGACGCTTAAGTGACTGAGCCACCTGGGCACCCCACATTTTGACTATCACTCCAGAATGGTGAGTTTGCAGGGGGAGAGGGTTTCGCTGAGTCAAGATCTGTTGGTTTGAGTGAACCCTATTTTGTGACTTTTTAAGAAAATTTTTTAAATGTTTTTATTAATTTATTTTTGAGACAGAGAGAGACAAAGCATGAGCAGGGGAGGGACAGAGAGAGAGGGAGACACAGAATCCGAAGCAGGCTCCAGGCTCTGAGCTGACAGCACAGAGACCGACATGGGGCTTGAACCCACAAGTGGTGAGATCATGACCTGAGCTGAAGTCGGACACTCAACGACTGAGCCACCCAGGCGCCCCTCTATTTTGTGACTTTTAAGCCCTAAATGAAATCAACTGAAAACCCACTGTCTCTGGACCAAAGAAGAGAAAAAGGAGAAGCTGTGGGTATTCTCAGGACAGGCTATTTGCTTTGCTTTGTTTGTTTAAATTTTTTTTTCCAACGTTTATTTATTTTTGGGACAGAGAGAGACAGAGCATGAACGGGGGAGGGGCAGAGAGAGAGGGAGACACAGAATCGGAAACAGGCTCCAGGCTCCGAGCCATCAGCCCAGAGCCCGACGCGGGGCTCGAACTCACGGACCGCGAGATCGTGACCTGGCTGAAGTCGGACGCTTAACCGACTGCGCCACCCAGGCGCCCTTGTTTGTTTGTTTAAAAGAGATATAGAGTCATCTCCCTCTCCCATATCAGTCCCTTTAGGGCTCTAAGGAAACAGGTCAGGGAAGGGCATGAAGGGAAGGGGCGGAGGGAACAGCTGACCTCGCAAAGGGCACTTCAGGGCACTTTGTGCCTGGTGAGGCCTACTGGCACAGGGCGGGCTGGCAGGCCAGCAGTCAGTTTAGCCTGTGGACAGTGGAGCTTGGAGAGCTCTTATGACTACAGGCAGGGAGCGTCAAAGCCTGAATTACCGGCTCCAGGACTGCGCGCCAGGACTTCGGGCTGGCAAAGAGTTTTTTAACAGCTCCCGACTGCCAAGCTTCCCTGGAGGATGGCGCTCACTCTGAAGCCACTCGCACCAGGACGAGGCACGCCACAATGACCCGGCATTTCTGCCCATCCCCGCTGGCAGGCATTGAAGCCCCCTCTGCACCCTCGGGCTGCTGAGATGCCCAGCTCACCGGCCCCTCCGCCATGGTAGGCTGGGCCACCACCCGGTCACCGTTTCAGTGCTCTGGCCGCACCCAGTCCCCTAACTCACCAGCAGCATTCCTGAATCTGTGCCCCAACAAAGGAGAGTCTGCTCCGTCCTGAAGCCTCGGGAGTGCACTGCGCTCACTGGCTCCCTCGCGCCCAGTGTGCAGGGCATTTGCCTGGAGCCCAGTCCAGTCTAGCGGTGGGGCGGGGGACAAGGGGGGCTGTCCGGAGGCTGAGTCAATGCAGGTCACCCTTTGTCAGGGCCCCTGTGACCAGGTGTACATTTGTGTAGAATAGTGACTTCTCTGTGTGATTCCCCGAGGAAGCAAGACCAGAGCTGCCACGGTGCTGTTGGTGGGGGAGGGAGGTTGGTGGCAGTAGGCATTGCTTCTGTCACCCCACGATCTCGGACCCCCAGCATAACGTGTCAAGGAAGCCAAAGCATTTCCGGAACTGAGGCACCACTGTGCATGTACCCATTATAGAAATGGACTCATCACTCCCAGCTCCAAGCCCCTCCCCCAGACTCCCACCATTCGGTAAGGTGCAAATTCCTTAGGGCCGCACGGAGCCCCAGTGGCCCCCTTCCCCACATTTTCCAGCCACCAACAACGTTCCCTGCTTTGTGGCACACCCCCGCCTGCCCCCCTTCAGGGCCTGGATCTCCTATCATTTCCCAGGGAGAATTCACTCTCCAGCCCCCATCTGCTGGATTATAGTTGACCATTTAGGGACTCTGCTGGACTGTGACCTCTGAGGGGTCAGATCTTCCAATTAGCAAACGGTGGTGGATGTTCAGGAGGCACTTTCCCTTATTTGTCGGAGACTTGCCTCTGACTCAGAGGATGGACTTCAGTGACTTTATTATAGCATTTAGTACCCCAAACATCCCCTTCATGAGTTAGGGATCTCAATCCTTCCCAAGCTCAATGTTTACTGTCCTTCCAAGCCCGGGGAGGTTCTCCATGTCCCCAATTTACATATTCATCCATTTGTGCAACAAATATTAAGGCTGGTTCGTGCCAGGCACTACTGGTGACCCCAGGACACAGTGAGAACACGCTGGAGGCAGCCTTGCCTTCCAGGCAAACATTTAACCATTAAAGAATCACTCCACCTTTAGTCCTACGGAGCGAGCCAGGGAGGACCCACCTGGCAGCCCCGCTCGCTGTGACTGCTCCCTGGGCCTCCGCCCGCTCCTGGTCCCGCACGGGAGCGAGGCCAGCCATGGTGACTTCCCAGGGTCAGGGTCTGGCACCCACGTGTCAAGCAGAGACTTCACTCTCCTCGACATCATCCCGAGTGTAGCTCAAAAATTTGGAGGAGGTTTGGCCACCTCCTCAGGCCTTCCTAGCCGCTCTGCTCACAGCTTCTGCCCGGTGGGTGAGCCTCCGGGCTCTCAGGGCCCCTGGAAGGAGCCAGGCGGATCACGAGCTCTGGCAGGGGGCGCCAGCAGGGCCCTTGCAGGCGGTCGGGGGCGGGGCCTGGGCAGAGGGGGAGGGGCGGGGCCAGGCCGGGGCCAGGCCGGGGCCGGCCCGCGGGGGCGGGGTCTGAAGCTCAGCGGTTCTCACGACCGCTGGCGACCTCGTGGCGGAGTGACGGCCCCGTGCTCCCCGCAGGACGACTGTAATGGGTGAAGACGCCGCGCCCCGGGCCCCTTATGCCGGAGTGGGATGGGGGGAGGCCACGCGTGCCCTTCCACCTGCCCCAGCTACTTACGACTGACCACTTACTTACGCGTTCCCGGGTGTCGCGACTCCACCATTGGCACCCTCGACCCCGGAGCGGAAGTGGCCGGACCGACCCGCAGGAGGGGGGGTGGGCAGGACAGGGCTACACGTGGCCTCTCAGGGGTCCGGGAGCCCAAGAAATAAGCGCGGGGGCGCGGGGAGTTCACGGGTCTCCAGCCCGGCGGGTGGGCTAGCAGGGTGAAAAGGTCAGCGCCAGGCGGTGGAGAAGGCAGCCCGGCCCAGAGCAGAACAGAGACAGCGTGGGGCTGGGTGGTCGGGACTGGGGTCCTGGGGCTGTGCCGCCTGCGCCAGATCCTGGCCCTGCTTCAGTCTCCCTGGTGACCTTGGGCATGAACCGCACCTCCCCGTGCCTCGGTTTACCGGTTTGCGAAGGGAATGTGATCATGATCAGATTTACTCTGAGGAAGCGAGGAGAGGGGCCATCCATCTGCCCTTCTGAAAGTTTAGAGTATGTTGTTGGTACTCTGTTGACGCCAGCTTTACGGAAAAGAAACCTGGGGCTCAGGAAGTTTTTTTTATTAACTGGCCCACCTGCCACAGCCAGCAGGTGGCAGAGCCGGGGTCTAGCCAGTTTCCCCAGCCAGTTCCATAAAGTTCTGTCGGTTTTCCTCATTCAGAGGACCCAGTTTACCTTTCCTTCCTCTGGGTATGCCCCAACCCACCTCACGCTCTCTCCTGGTAAGCCCCAGAGGGCAGTGTGGGAATCTGAGCCTCCCTGGGCTGTGCTGGTGCCCCGACACGTTGGGACACTGACGAGGGGCTCAGAAAGGGCCGGCTTCATGGATGAGTGGGTGGGTGGCTGTCTTCTAGGTCTGACATCAGAGATGAAGCTGGCTGTGCCCTGGGGACACATCGCTGCCAAACTCTGGGGCTCCCAGCAGGGCCCCCCGGTTCTTTGCCTGCACGGCTGGCTGGACAATGCCAACTCCTTTGACAGACTCATCCCTCTGCTCCCAAAAGGTAGGGCTGAAGGGAAGCTGAGGGGCAGCAGGGCATAGACTGCAGGAGAGTGAGAGGTGAGGGGAGACGTCTGACCTAGGTGCCTTCTCCTAACCCCTGTCTCTCGTCTCAGACTTTCATTACGTTGCCATGGATTTCGGGGGACATGGGCTCTCATCGCATTACAGCCCAGGTCTCCCGTATTACCAGCAAAACTTTGTGATTGAGGTCCAGAGAGTTGTAGCAGGTAAATAAGAGGCCGAGTGTGTGTGTGTGTGTGTGTGTGTGTGTGTGTGTGTGTGTGGAGGGGTGCACTGGGGACATCCCCTGTCCTCTCTGGAGCGGGGTGTGGTAACCAGGTAGCGATCCCGGCCTGGGAGTGACCTGGGGTCTGGCCCTAGTCCTGCCACAAATTCATGGGTGACTCTGGGAGAGCTGGAGGGGGCTAGCCAAAGAAGAGCTCTATTCCTCCTGTGGGTTCCACTCCCTCAGGGAAGCTGGGGGTCCCTCTGAGCTAGTTTCCTGAGTGGGGCGCCCCAGATGCCGGGGACGGACGTCGTGACCTCAGGGACTGCAGGACAGAGGTTTGCGGGAGGCTGGGCACATCCAACGCTGGCTCCGTATGTTTTCAGCTTTGAAATGGAATAGTTTTTCCATCATGGGCCACAGTTTTGGTGAGTACACGTTACACTTGGGCGGGCGGGGGGCTGACTGGGCTGGGGGGCTGCGAGGGAGGGAGAAAATCGGTACACCAGTACCCTGCACTTCTGGGCACTGCAAGGAGAGGGGAAGGGGTGTGCGGGCACTATGGGCGCTCTGCCCTTTGGCCTGAGGCAACTGCCCCAAGGGACATACGGCCCCAGAGGTGGCTGTCTTCCAACGTGACAAGAGAAATGTGGCCTTTTGAGTGGTTAGGTCTGACGAAGGGGCCATATGGCCCCAGGGAGGGAACCCCAAGTTTGACAGTGAATTAAGAGCCCCGGGGGGAGAGAGGAGCCAGGCCCCTAGCCTGGGGTGGGGCAGCCCTTGGGAGGAAGTTTTCGTAGGACTTCAAGAGCTGGGAGAACACCAGCTCACTCTTCTTTTGCCCCCCCCCCCCCCCCCAGGTGGTATTGTGGGCGGAATGGTGAGTAGATGGCTTTGCAGTGACCACCTCTGGCCACCTTGGGCGCTCTGACAGGTGGCGGGGGGCGGGGGGAGGTGGTGGTTGTGGGGGAGAGCGGGAGAAACCAGGGGAAGGCGCCAGGAAAGGAAGTGTGTCCTCCTATCACAAATTTGAAGCCAGCATTTTATGACCTAGTGTCAGTTTGCTCTGTCACTGGCAGTAATCATTATTGTGGGGAGGTTGCTGAAACTGGAGATTCCTGATGGAGCTCAGAGTTTCCACATCCTTCATCCCCAGGGAGCCCTGGAATCTAGCCACAGCAGGAGGTGGACCTTGGTCTGAGTGTGGACCTTGGGGGGAGGGGAGAGGAGGGCTACCCTGAAGGGAACAAAGACACTGGAAATACCAGTGTCCCCAGGGAAAAGCTGGAGTCTCATTGCCTTCTTCCTCTCCTACTCATTGTTTCCTTTTTGGGTCCCATCAAGTATTCCTGTACCTTCCCCGAGATGGTGGATAAACTCATCTTGCTGGACACGTTGCCATGTGCCCTGGACTATAAAGTAAGAACAAAGGCTTTCGTGCGTACCGTCATGGGGGAGACCCAGGCCCCCCGGTAGTGTCCTCAGCCCTGTCTCTTTGGTGGGTACCAGGGAGATGGGAGAAGGTGGCAGAGGGTAGACAAGGGGGGATCAGAGAGGATCCCCGCAGAGGACAGGGTTGTGCAGCCTATACCCCAAGGAGTGGGCAGAGAAAGGGGTTGCAGAGGTCTTTGTGATCCTTGGAAACCCTGTATGTGGCATGGCTACAGAATGCCAGATCAGTCACGAAGTGGCAGGGGACGGAGAGGGTAGGAACGGTGGATTGAGGAAGCTCTGGGGGCACACAGCTTGGCGAGGCCACCCGCACTCATGCTCGGTTGCATGCTTTTGCGCTGTGCACACACTGGACAACCGCACACAGCAGCCCCGAGTGCAGACCAATGGGAAAGTGCCGATCCCTCTCACCGCCGCCACCAGTGACAACAAACAGTGCCGTCCCTGCATCTGGGTCCTGGCTCTGCCATTGACCTGCTGGGTGACCCTGGGCAAGCGACTTGGCCTATCCGGACCAAAATGAGATGGTTGGGCTAGATGACCTCAGAGGTGTCTGCCCCCCCTCTCACATTCGGTCATCCTGCTTCCCGAGGGCTCAGTCTCTCGGTGAGGACACAGCTTTGTCACCAATTCCAGTTTCTTATCTGTAAAATGGCCACAGATGCCAAAAGGGCATGAACCACGCTGTCTTTTTATTACCACATGCCCAATCCCAGCATACAGTAAGCGCTCAGTAGGTGCTGGTTTCATGAGTAGATGGCCTGTGGGTTAACGTGAGGATCCAGTGAGACTTGGGCTGCTCTTCCTTCCTTATCTGAGTTACCAAACACGGTGCCCCAGGATCTTCCTCCCGGGGGTCTGGGTATCTGGTCCTCTTTGTCCTGCGTTCTCAGGGGGTTGGATGGGAGCGTCACTTCCCACTGCTGCTCACGGAGCCGACCGTGGGCAGGGCTGGGCTGTTCTCAGAGGGAGCTGGGTTGGGAATGGGTACACTCGAAGGGGGGGCTGAAAGCCCCAAGTGCTCTGCTTGGAGTGGCAGTCTCCTCTCCACCGTTTCGAGTGAGAGCATTAATTAAACCAGATGAACTTGCCGACCCTGGGTGGTGCTTGACTTCCGGGCCTACCGCTGCACCTTTGCAAAGCTCTGGCAGTTGATCGAGGTTTCCTTTGTCTTCCATCCTCCTCCAACCTGATCCTGCAGCTGTCCGACCCCAGGCGGGGCTGGCCTGGCTGTGACCGAGGCAGACAACTTGCCCTGATCACAGGACTGACTAGCAGGGGCTGATCCTGTGCCCCACCCCCTCACTGGGTCAGAAGGACTCCCGGCTAAAGGGGGTGCATGGGGGGGGCGGGGGAGGAGCTGGCCCCTTTGTCTGCAGCCCGGAGTCCTGCCCACCCAGCAGAACCTGCAACCCCCCAGGAATCGGAGAACTTGCTGACCTATAAGCGAAGAATGATAGAGCACATGCTACAGATAGAGGCCTCCCAGAAGCCCCAGCGAGTGCTCAGCCCGGAGGAGATGCTGCAGGGGTGAGTGCAATCCGGTGAGACGGGGCTGTGGCGGAGCTGGAGGAGCTATGGAATACCAAGGGAGGACATCTCTGGGGCACAGAGGGGGCATCTGTCTCCTCTCAGATGCACAGCAAGCCTGTTTCTCTCTGTGCTCCCCCTGGGCACCAGGCTGCCTGGCACTCTTCAGACACCCCAGCCGGGACTTGATCTGCCTTATCCTCCCCGCTCTGTAGCCACGCCCTTCATGTACCAGGACCCCTCTCCACACGTCCTCTGCCCCGCTTCTTCGCCCTGTAATTCCTCCCTGGTCCTCTCTGCAGGCACCTGGCTAACTTCCCGACTCCTCCTTCCGGCCTCGGCTGGCTGCCTCTTCCGCTGGGACTCTGACTCCCCCAGGTCCAGTTGCCCCGTAGGCGACTGAAGATCTGTGGCGGTGGCCGCTGGCGGGTTGCCTTTGTCCCTCCGGCACTGGAAGTGTCGCTGGTAGTCAGGGATCTATAAATATTTGTGGTCTAAAGGGGTGAAAATACACACACCTAAGCACACTCACATACGCACCCTGCTGATGCGAACATCCCCACCGACACATGCCTGTGTCCTCCGTGGGGCGGCCCTCCTCTCCTTTCCATCTGACCTCCCCTGCCCCAAGACGTTGAGCGTCCCTCTGTCTTCCCCAGGTTCCTGAAGAACAACAGTCACGTGGGTGAGGAATGCGCACGGCTTCTCCTGCAGAGAGGAACCACCCAGGTGGCCACAGGTAGGGACTGTCATCCTCCGAGACCGCCGCTTACTGGCACTGTTCTTATTGAGGAGCGATAGCTAAGCACCGGGGCTGCTTGCTCCGGACCTGGCATCACGCTAAGTGCTCAGCAAACAGTATCTCATGGAACCCCCCTGCTGCCCTATACTCACCCCCTCCAGAGCCGGAGAAACTGAGGCTCGGAAAGGCCAAGTGACTCACGCCAGCTCAGGCAGCTGAGAGTCGTCAGGTGTCTTCGGACTGAACGTTGGGGAATGTTCCAGCCATGCTGTGCTGGCCCGTGTGGCGGGTGCTGGTGTCCGAGGCTAGGGTTTGAGGCAGAGTGACTCAAAAGAGGTTTTTCAAAACGGACTAGCGGACAGGGTGCCTGGCAGGCTCAGTCATTAGAGCGTGTGACTCTTGATCTCAGGGTCGTGAGTGCCACCCCACGTTGGGAATGGAAAAAAAAGAAGGCGCGCGGGGGGGGGGCCCCGCAGTCGGGTAAGCGTCCGACTTCGGTTCAGGTCACGATCTCGCGGTTCATGGGTTCGAGCCCCGCGTCGGGCTCTGTGCTGACAGCTCAGAGCCTGGAGCCCGCTTCAGATTCCGGGTCTCCCTCTCTCTCTGCCCCTCCCCTGCTCTCACTCTGTCTCTCTCTCAAAAATAAATAAACATAAAATAAATAAATAAATAAATAAAAATAAAATAAAGACCCAATTTCCAACTATCCCCCTTTTACTAAAACAAATGTAATTGTAAGACAGCCTTATAGTTTATGGGTCTATGAATTAGTCATTTCCAATTAGAATACGGCCAGGTTTGTGCCAAGTTACCAGAACCTGCAACAACAAACCAAATGAAGCCCAGGGTGCCTCTGTTAGTGCTGGTTTTCCCCCAAAAGTTGGAGGCTTCCCTGATCGACCCAAACAGCTTCCTGGTTTCCGGTTGCTTAGTCTTAGGGCCGGTCTCCTCTACTAGTGCGCGCATAAGAAACTAATTCAGACATATCAAGAGAATGCCATGTGGCCGTCTGAGACTCCGGTTTTCCTTAAATTTCCCCATTTAAGTAAGAAGCACTTACAAGTACAGACTCACGTGTACCACGCAGTGACTTCCTGGAGTGGCCCGTGGGGGGTTGTTAGTTTTTCGCGGGACCGTTCCCTCCTTTGAAGCGCGGTTCCCTGTGCCTTTTAGTTTCAGTTTTATTTTTAGAGTAAGGCTGAAATAAGATCTAAGGATATTAAGTGTGGCGGATCCAGGGGATGCTGCTTATGAGTGTCGCTTCCAAAGGGCCCTGAGACACTCTCTCACGTGTCTGGGTTTCTCCCAGCGAGGTCTCAGACCACCGGGGGAGCTCGGAGCACCGGACGGTCGGTCCTTACATGTGCATCCCTGGCCAAGCCAATCACTAGTTACCTTCCGAGATGGAAATGGCTGTGGGACCGCCACACGTCTGGAGGAACAGCCTCAGACGCTTCCGCTAGGCCGCAAGGAGCAAGTGTCCCTTCTCTTCGGAGCTGAGTGACTCAGTCTCTCCTAATTCTAGCCAGAAAACTGACTCAAGCCTCACATTAATAACATCCATTAGTATAAGGCCAACTTCAAACCGTCCGTCCACTCCACCCTCTAGGTTACAGATCACCTTTGACAGCTCGAATAAAAGTCAGGACCGTCAACTCAAATTGAGGAGGTCCGGGTATCGGGAGAGCTCGCCAGAGACACCTGTGAGGTGCTGAGAAGTCAGGGGCGGGGACGAGGGGCCCATGCGGGCACCCAGCACCGAGTCCTGAGGACCCCCGGGTGCGCTCAGGCGAGCTGCTCTGATATCCTGCCGACCAATCCGAGACCTGTTAACACAACACGAATAAACAGGTATTTTCTTTTAGGGCATTTGCTCTTGATGCACCTGCCCAGTGTGTGCTCGGGGCAGAAATAGAGATCATGCCTGGGAGTTCAGTGAAGCCATTCTGACCTCAGTCAAAGCTCTAAGCGTAGCTTCCCTGGGAGCCTAGGGGCAGGGCCCACAGCGATTCAAAGTCGAACATTTCCTTCATCATGGTTTTCTTTTTAACAAGAGGGAGGCTCTGGCACAGTTTTCACTGAAGGGTGGGGAGGTGGGGAGGAACCGCCTGAACTTGGCACTGGCTGCAGGGTGGGCCCCTGCTCAGGCTGGGGTCAGGGTGGCAACGGCAGGTGCTACTTGGCCAGCTCTTTGCTTTCTTGCCGCGGTTGGTTGAAGGTTTTAAGGAGTCACCGGGACCTGGTTCCGCTGGGGATGCCTGGAAACTACACATTTCTTTGGGAAAATGCCAGGAGTGTTTCAAGGTGGGATTCCCCCACTGGGTGCAGAGAGGGGACCATCTGGTGGCTGGCCTGCTGGGCATCTTCCTCTTATTCCTGGGGGTTCTTAGCCCAAGGGGTGAATAGTCCCATTTTGTAGAAAGAGGGAGGGCTGGTTTCTAGAAAACAGATGCAGAAGATAACTGTCTACTCCGTGATGGTTTTCCTTCCTTCCCAAGCATATTGTTAAGGAGCGCCCGCCCTGGGAGAGCACGGGAAGACGGGGTGGGCTGGAGCAGTCACCTGGTGAAGGTCCTTCTGGACAGCATGTGGGCTCAGGGGCAGGAGAAAGGAGGGGGGCCGGGAGGTTGGAGGAGGACAGAGGGGAAGACCTCGTGGGCACGCTGAGCCACAGGTGGTGAAGGTGAAGGTGCCCAAGGTGGTGGGTGGGGAGCCACTGAAAGGTGGTAGCCGCGCCCCCTGCCGCCACCACCCCCAGTGAGACTCTGCAGAGTCCAGTTCTAGAACAATCTGGAAGGTGGCAGGGGAGGCCAAGTGGGGCTGGAGTCGGGAGCTGGGTCTGGAGATGAGAGGGGAACCAAAGCAGGGGCCCTGGGCACGGAAAATGACTTTGTCTCTGTGAGGGAGAACCGTTTCTGTCCTGCGGAGCCGACACTGAGTGTGTGGGTGTTTCTCACAGTGATCGACTCTTCCAGCTGGACGTCCTGTGACTCACTTATCTCAGTTCTGACACGATCCACCCACAGGCTAAGGGCTCAGTCCCACGAGGCTGCCCTCACTGTGGATGCCAGTTATAAGTCCCGGCTGCTACTTGTGCTTCTGACTCACTGGTTATAAATCTGGGGTTCCCTGGGAACGCAAGCTGGTGCAGCCACTCTGGAAAACAGTATGGGGGTTCCTCAAAAAACTAAAAATAGAACTACCTTACGACCCAGCGATGGCACTACTAGGCGTTTATCCACGGGATACAGGGGTGCTGTTTTGAAGGGACACATGCACCCCAATGTTTATAGCAGCACTATTGACAATAGCCAAAGTATGGAAAGAGCCCAAATGTCCATCGATGGATGAATGGAGAAAGAAGATGTGGTGTACACACACACACACACACACACACACACACACACACACACAATGGAGTATTACTCGGCAATCAAAAAGAATGAGATCTTGCCATTTGCAACTACGCGAATGGAACTGGAGGGTATTATGCTAAGCGAAATTAGTCAGTCAGAGAAAGACAAAAATCATATGACTTCACTCCTATGAGGACTTTAAGAGACAAAACAGATGAACGTAAGGGAAGGGAAACAAAAATAATATAAAAACAGGTAGGGGGACAAAACGTAAGAGACTCATACATATGGAGACCAAACTGAGGGTTACAGGAGGGATTGTGGGAGGGGGAGGGGATAAATGGGGGAGGGGCACGAAGGAATCTATTCCTGAAATCATTGTTGCACCGTATGCTAGCTAATTTGGATGTAAATTAAAAAAAAAAAATGTTGTTAAAAAAGCAAACAAAAAAATCTGGGGTTCCTTCCACCCACTCCTCAGTTTCAGAGGCTTACAGAACTTGGGAAACCCATTTACTCCCTAGGATACAGTTCATTATAAAGGATACACCTGAGGAACAGCCAGACGGGAGAGATCCAGAAGGCAGCGTGTGAGGGAGGAGTGCGGAGCGTCCACGCGTCCCCTGGGTGCACCGTCCTCCCAGCACCAATGTGTTCACCAGCCTGGGAAGCTCCCTGAACCCCCTAGTTGAGGGATTTTTTTAATGGAGGCTTCGCCGTGTAGACATGGTCCATCATCACAGTTTCTGGCCCCTCTCCCCTTCCCAGAGGATGGGGAGGTAGACGTAACATTTCAGGCTTCTAATCACAGGTTGACCCTGAGGCTATCTAGAGCCCACCAAGAGCCCCCTCATTAGGACCAAAGATGCGCCTATCACCTAGGAAATTGCAAGGGATCCTGAAGCTCTGTGTCAGGACCTGGCCTCAAAGGCCAGATATTAGAACAAAAGATGCTTCTAGCACCTTTAGTACTTAGATTACACAGGCTTTAGGTGCTCTGGCAGGAGACGGGTGGGAGGCGGTCTAGGGTTCTGATCATATCTCCCGCATTCGAAAGTATTTTCTTATGAATTGCATGTTTCCCGCGACTTGTTAGGGATTCCAAGAGTCTTGGAGGAGGTGTCGGCTCACAAGTCGCTGGCCCGGCTAGCCCGAGGGGCCCCAGCAGGCTCTGGGCAGGCCGAGCCCAGTCTCTCCTCTTTCCGGGGCTCACACTGGCCTCATCCCTCCCAGTTCTTTCCCAATGAAACAGGTTGTTAAGGGAGTTAAGTCAGTGCAAAGCCCCGCTGAGCAGCTGCTGGCCCTGATGTCGTGGGACCTGAGTCTGAGAAGAGCACCAAGCGGCCTTCCAAAAAAGCTAGGGCTGCTTGCTCTTGGATCTGTTCGTGGAACTCCTCTAAGGGATATCTGTGCTGGCCTGCTGGTCTGAGAAACACATTTCTGGCCTTCGAAAGTCTCACTGTCTCGTGGGGGGCGGGGGGGAGCAACAGGAAAGCAGCCAGGCTGTGGGCCTGCTGGGGCCTGTTTAGGATGTGCCCAGTGGAAGCGAGTCTTGGAATAGGAGGAGGATGTGGCCAAAGAGAAGAGAAGCCATGGCCCAGGGCAGAGAAAACAGCTCGGTAGGAACCCCCAGGTACCTTGGGGGTCACCCCACCCTTAAGGTAACCCCCTTTCAAAGTTGTTTCACATCCTCTGAGCAGCTGGAGCCCAGGCCTGGAGGAAGGAGGAGGCAGCGAGCCCAGGTGGGGGCCCCGGGGTTGCCTGTGGTCCTGCACGGGCAGCGGGGGCTGGTTGTCTGTGCAGGGAGGTCACGGCCAGAGCCGAAGGTCACCCAGAGGCCTCAGCCTTGGTTTCATTAGGCCGAGACGATTACACGGTCCTCCCAAGTATTTTGAGTCCCAAATGCCTAAGAACCTCTCACAACAGTTAATCGTCTACATTTAAAACTATGTCTAAAAGTTCCACAATCTCTAATTAGAGGGGGAAACCTAATAATTATGGAAAAGAGCTCTCCTTAATGTTCCCATAATTGTTTCTCGGAAAACCATTTTGTATTCAAACATCAGGTTTTCAGCAGGGAGACCTCACGCCCTTCCCCTGGTGGACCCCCCACCCCTGCGTCCTGCCCAAGTACCCCTTCCTCCAGAGCTGATGGGGTGTACAAAGGGCTGGGCACGGATGCCAACCTAGTCGCCATTTTGGTTTTGCTTTTTACGTGAATATTACTTTTTCGAACAGGTGCTACATGACGTAGTTTGAAACACAATGTACCATAAACAGCTCTGCGTGTCTCGCCGTGTCTTACCCCTTTCCCATCCTTGTGGCTCAGCTCACCCCCCAGGATAACCCGCTTTTTAAGCGTGCTCATATCCTTCCAGTCCACCGTCAGGCTGCGGCAGAGAACCGAGGCTTGGCCAACAGGTGGGACCACGGGTCTCCCAACCCCACCAACCTTCTTTTCTCTTTGACACTTGATGGCACTGATGCCGCTGGGTACTTCCTGGGGTTTAACGATCACGCGATCACCTTAAGGTTCTCAGAGATGACAGCCACCGTCCATCACCGTCCTGCACCGCTCTCTGGGGTGGCCCGAGGGACGTGCCTGGGTGGGCCACACTGGCCCGTGTCCGGGTGGCCGTGGCCAAGCTCTGCTGCCCTGGCTCGGTCCCAAGAGGACACGAGTGCAGGCTGAAGAAGTGCGCCCCGGCTGGAAGGGCCCCGGGTCCCCAGGGAAGCCGCGCCGAGTCCCTCACCCGGACAGGCAGCACTGAGGCCCCCGTCTTTGTGCTTCCGTTCCAGGTCTGGTGCTGAGCAGAGACCGGAGGATCTCTTTGGTGAGTGCGGCCATCTCTCTTTCTCTTTTGTTATCGCCGTCCAACATGCGTGGCACAATAGTCACCGTTTTAAAATCACTCGTAAGTGTCCAGTTCAGTGGCACTAAATACATTCACAATGTCATACAACCATCATTGCCCCCAGAAAAACTCTGTCCCCACTGAACACCGGTTCTCCACCCTCCCCCCGTCCCTGGTGGCCACCGTTCTGTTTTCTCCGTATGAACTTGGCTGGTCTAGGGACCTCATCTAAGTGGAATCATGCAAAACGTGGCCTCCTGTGTCCGGCTTATTTCACTTACTGTTTCCAAAGCTCATCCGTGTTGTGGCAGGTGATGGAATTTCATTCCTCCCGTGACAATCCTTCCGTTTGTCTGGATTGATCCACGCATCCATCGATCGACATTTGTGTTGTGTCCCCCTTTCGGTGACTATGAACCATGCTGCTGTGAACACGGGTTATGAATATCGATTTGAGCCCTTGCTTTCAATTTTTTTGGATCTACACCTAGGAGTGGAACTGCTGGGTCCCATGACGATCCCGTGTTTCACCTTTTTGAGAAACCGTCAAACTGTTTTGCGCAGCGGCGACCGTCTTCGTTCCCACCAGCCACGGGCAAGGGTTCCGATTTCTGCGCCACCTCACCAGCGCGCGTTACTTTCCTTTTCAAAAAATTTTCAGCCGTCCTGGCGGGTGTGAGGTGGTGCACAGCCTCTTTCGAATCGTTGGTCTCTTTGTGGCAAGGGCTGAGGTGGAGAGGGATCCCCAGGGGGGCCGGCACGAGTCGGGGCCGCACCGGGATTTGCCCTGCACCTGGGAGACATGGAGGGACGCCGGCGGGAGGTGGCCACGGTGCAGCAGCCGCTCCTGGTCCTTCCAGGAGCCTTGCACGTGTGCCCTGGTAGTCCTCACTGCAGCCCCAGAGGAGGGACCTGTCGGCCCCCGCAGGCGAGGACACGAAGGCAGCCTGACGACTTGCCTGCGATCCAGCAGCACCGTCGGTGGGGGCTGCACACCCACGAACGACTGAAAAACCATTACTGACACACAGGTGCCCACAGAGCAAAACGTGAATATCAAGGCCCACCGTTGGCCACGTTGAGGGCAGACTTTGCAGCCCCATCTGTGTTTTCGTGACTATGAACGTAGACGCCGACTTATTTTAGGGTTCTTTGTTTTTGCTGTTCGTTTAGGCTTTCACATAAGTGGTTGCCAATGCTTCCGTAGATGTGGATGAACTGGAAGGGCAGCGGGAGTTCAGGAAAGGCACACTGGTGGGGGGGGGGGGGGGGGGGGCGGTCAGAGGAGTTTCCTGGAGGAAGTGGGACATGAGCCGGGTCCAGAGTGGCGGGATCGACCTGGGTAAGAAGGGGAAGACTTTCCAGGTACCTGCTTACCATGTAGATAGGGGCTTAGAATAGGCTTAGCTCATGTGTTGAGATGGGGTTCCTGATGGAGGGTGTGAAGACCAGAAGGGGAGAGAGGGGCTGCATAACACGAGGCCTGGAAGCCAGCAGCCAGCCTGGAGCTGTGCGACAGGGGCATTTGCAGAAACCCCACCACAGAGGCTGTGTGACCTTGGGCAAGCCACTTACCCCCTCCGAACCTGTCTTGTGTGCAAAAAGGAAGTGCATTCATTCGTTTATTCATCCATGCAGCTGGTTAATGAAAAGCTAGCAGGTACCAGCCCCTATGCCCACCTTTGTGGGGTTGCTGTGTAGACTAGTTAAGGCCTGTGTGTTGAGTGCTCTAGCACATTGCTTTAGGTGCTCACAGACGGTGCTCTTAATGAGATTGTTTAAGAGAGTAACTTGTTTTGCACATGTGAGATGCTGTCATTAGAGGTGGGAACCTCTGGCCTCAGGTGGTCTCAGGGAGACCACTGAGAGTCGTCACCCAGGCCCAGATGTGGACATGAGGCCAGGACCAGGGCATTAGCCAAAGGGATGAGAATGTTTGACTTTTGGTTTTGATCCAACTGGGATCTGTTCTCAATATGGTGTGAGGTAGGGATCCATTTTCATTTTCCCCCCAGATGAATAGCCAGTTGGCCCATTACCAGTTATTGGGGGTCCTCCTAACCACTAAGACTCACTCACCGTATTTTGTCTTCTGTGTGCCGGTCCTCAGGCTGGGAGCTAATTGCCAGATTCTAACCAGTGGGGTCCTGGAGGCCCCTGTTGGAAAGCTTCCCTCCAGAAAGAGTGATCTTGGCTGGACCCCTGACCTGAGCCAGGTAACCCTCTAGGCAGCAGGGCAGGGCCCCAACTCTCCATTGCTCCACAGTGTGGGTTGGGTTGGTTACTTTTTGTGGCATTTGGAAACACCCCTTCTCCCTCCTAGGAGCACACAGCGGTTCTGCAGCGGGGTCATGGTCAGTCACAGTGCCCAAAATGGGAAGAGTGCCCACCGATTTGAAGTTTACGTTTGGAACATAAACTGAATTACAAAAGATACAAATTCTAAAATTTCATTTTAGAATTCCATTGTTTGTTCCATTGATCTTGTCACCATCTGAGAAATACCATTTTTTATTTTAATTCCTATTTCCTTCTAATTGTTTTGATAGTTAGTGGAACCAGTGCTCTCTCCTTGTTCTTCTTTTACACATTTCCTTGGCTTTTATTGCATATTTTCACTTCCAAATGAAGTTTGGAATGATCATCTTCTGCTAAAAATTATATTGGGATGGGGCACATGGCTGGCTCAGTTGGTAGATCATGCAGCTCTTGATCTTGAGGTCGTGAGTTCAAACCCCATGTTGGGCATAAAGCTTACTTAAAAAAAGATTATATTGGGATAATACTGAGTTTGTAGAATACTTTGGGAATTTAGTTACTGTTAAAATTATGAATGGGTATCACTTATTCATAATAAAGGCACCACCTCAATTTAGTGGCTTTCAGGCAATGGGTTATCCATATGAAAAAGTACGATCCTAGATCATTGCCTCACACTGCACACAAAAATAATTCCAGATGGATCACAGATCATAACATGAGAGGTAAAACAGTAAGGGTTCTAAAGAAAACAGGGAGTACCTTCATGACCTTGACATAGACAATATATTTTAAATAAAACAACATACACATATGAATCAATAAAAATATTGACAAACAGGTCTTTATTAAAATTTAGAATTTCTGTTCATCATGGGGGCACCTGGGTGGCTCAGTGGGTTGAGTGTCTGACTCTTGATTTTGGCTCAGGTCATGATCCCAGGGTTGTGGGACTGAGCCATGCATTTGGCTCCATGCTGAGTGGAGATTCTCTCTCCCTCCCTCTGCTCCTTCCCCCCACTTGTGCTCATGCACACTTTCTTTCTCCCTCAAAAAGAAAAAAAATAATAACAATACTTTCTGTTCATCAAAAGACAATTTAAGAGAGTGAAAAGTCAAGCCACAGACTAAAAGAAGATATTTAAAAGCAAGGTCTATTAGAGGACTCATACACATAATATACAAAGAGCTCTGACAAATCAATAAGGTAAAAACTAACAACCTCATTTTTAAAAACAGGCAAAAGATTTTAACAGGCACTTCAAGAAAAAGGCTATCCAAGTGGCCAATCAACACATGAAAGGTGCTCATCATCATTAATTAGGGCAATGCAAATCAAAAGACCAATGAGACACCTCTACGTCACTGGAATAGCCAAAATCAAAAGGCCTGACATCACTAAGTCTTTTTTTTTTTTTTTAAGTTTAGTTTTTGAGAGAGAGCGAGCAGTGGAGGGGCAGAGAGAGAGAGAGAATCTCAAGCAGGCTCTGCACTGTCAGCGCAGAGTCTGGTGTGGGGCTTGAACTCACTGACCGTGAGATCATGACCTGAGCTGAAATCAAGAGTCAGACACAGACTGAGCCACCCAAGCGCCCCCTGACAACACCAAGTCTTACTCGGGGCATGGAGCAACCAGAATTCATCTACACTGCAGGAGGAAATACAAATCGATGCAACCATTTGGAAAATTATTGCAGAACTGCTAAAGCAAAATATAGGCGAATCCTGTGAGCCCGCAATTCCACTCCTAGGTGTAAACCTAGCAAAAATACGTGCCGTGTGCACAAAAGACACGTGTGAGGATGCTCATAACAGCTTCATTCGTAACAGTCCCAAGCTGGAACTCACCTATATGTCTTTGAACGACAGAATGCATAAGTTGTTATATATTCAGACGCCGGAGCACCACACAGGAATGAGAAAACACACTCACAGAGCAAAAGAAGCCAGAAAGAAGAGAGCACTCTGTATGATTCCATTTACGTGAAGCTCAAGCAGAGGCAAATTGATCTCTGGGGTTAGAGGTCTGAATAGTGACGTCCTTGGAGAATACTCCAGGGGGGAACCTGCTGGGTGCTGGTGATGTTCCAGGCTTCGATCTGGGTCACATGGAGCATTTATATGTGAAGGGCCATCATGAACCGACACATAGATCTGGGGACTTTGCCGTAAGTTACACTTGAATTACAAGAGAAAATGTGGGGTGCCTTGGTGGCTCAGCTGGTTGGGCGACTTGATTTCAGCTTAGGTCACGGTCTCACGGTTCATGGATTTGCTCACAGCATGGAGCCTGCTTTGGATCAGTCTCCCTCTCTCTGCCCCTCTCCAGCTCACGTACTCGCTCTCAAAAACAAACAAAAAAAGTCAAAACAAATTTTACAAAAAGAAAAATATACATTGGGAAGTGAAAGTGGACTAGGGAAAGAAGGTAAGAGGAGAGGGATGTAGACGCAGAGATAACCAAAAAAAAAAAAAAAAAAAAAAAAAAAAAAAAAAACAAACAAACCCAATAGCCTTTGCTCTTAAAGACTTTCTTGGAGAAATATCCTCCTATCGTGGCCTTGGAAGAAACCACTGCAAAACCCCAGCCTTGTGTTGTGCTTTCACACCTGGAGATGTATGTGGAGGGAATATCCCTCAGTCTCTGCCTTGGGGACCAACATAGAATTGAGTCGAGGGCCTGAGCCCACAAGCCGGAGAGCCCCAGTTCGGCCAGAGAAGCCTATGGAAGCAAGGCGAAGAGGATGGGGGCTGGGGGCAGACACCTGAGCCGAGTCCTGGTGCCATCTCCTGTTTGCTCTCGTGCATCTTTAGCCCGTGTGATCCTCCACCAAAGCGCCGTTTTAATATGCCCATCAGCACGGGTCCCGGGGAGCCCCTCTGTGGGCAGGAGCCACCTTGGTGCTTTTCCTTGAGCTGGGCGCTCTGCCTGGAGGAGAGGGTGCAGCATGTCCGGGTCCTCGTAGACCGTTCATCTGGGAACGCCTGTTTCTGAAGAGCACCCAAGGTCATTTTCGCCCGAGGAGGGGAACCAGCTGGGAGGTCGGCGCAGAACAAGGGCAGTGTGCTCTCGTGGCTGTGACTGGAGGTGTGCTTGTGTGCACGTGTGTGCTCTCATGAGGATTTCACACTCGTCAAGGGGGTGGAGGAGTGTCGGGCACTTGACACAGTCAGTCCTCGTGGGAGCTTTGTGGAATTCATCCGCTCAGCACCCCTGTATCGAGCTCCTCCTATGGCACATCTCGAGTTCTGGGGCGGGGGCAGCACAGTCCGGTACAAGCATAACGTGAGCCTCACGGAATTTCACGTCTCGGAGTAGCCATATCAGAGTAAAAAGAAACAGGTGAGACCAACTTTCGCATTTTTTTAACTCCATGTATCCGAGATGTAGTCAGTATAAACATTTCAGATATTGGGCATTTTTTCGTGCTGTCTTTGAAATCCCCTGTCCAGTTTCCACCTACAGCGCATCTCAGCTTGGACTAGGCCCATTTCGAGCACTCATAGCCACGTATGTGTCCCTTGTGGGACAGCACAGATCTGACGCCTTCAATGGTCATAAGACAGGGTGGTCTGGGCTATGATGGAGGCTTGCAGGGGCGGTGGGGACATCGAGGTATATTCATTCTGCCCTGTGGCTTAAGCAGATTTCTTTCTCGTGGAAATGGCTGGTGCGGGCACGCGGGCCGCTGCCTGGCCGGGCAGCACTACAGGGCGGCCTGTGGATGGGGAAAGGGGTTTCGGGGCGAGGGGCCACACCTAGTCCTCAAATCTAGGCCCAGAAGCAGCCCGGGTCACTTCTCTGCATTTAGTTGCACAAGCACACCAGGAGGTAAAGGGATTTGGACACGTCTGGCTGGGCAGCCGTTAGCCCAGAAAGAGGGAGAACAGATTTAGGGGGAAAACCAGTCTGACCCGTGGGGTTTAGAGAGGCCTCTGTTGAGGTGATGTGTTTGGGTACTGAGGCAGATGGCCATGGTGGCCCCATGAGGCCCCCGCAGCCCCCAAGAGAGATGGGCTTCGCACCCACAGCAGCACCCGCTAACCTGTGGGAGGACTCACTGTGGTTCTGTCTCTGCAGCCAGAGCACAGCATCGATTTCGTCAGCAGGGACCTGCTTGTGCATTTCATCAGGAAGCTGCAGGCCCACGTCCTGCTCATCAAGTAAGTTGGAGCCATGTGCCCGAGAGGCTCGACTGTCCGGAATCTCCGCGGCTCTAGGGGGAGGTTCCCAGCTCTACCAGCGAGACCTGGCAGTCATTTTTCATGGGTGGCTGCTCCCACTGCCCCAAGCAGTGGAAGGCAAAGCAAGGGGAGGGCTCGGGCAGCGGGTGGGGCGGATTCGAGGGCACCTCTCAACAGGGGTCTGCGAGGTAGGGGCCAGCGGGCCTGACAGTGGGACGCTCGCTCTACCAAATTCTCCAGCCACACCAGACCCCTTACGGCCCCAGATCCGGGCTGCTCACCTGCCTTCCTCCCCACTGCCGGCGGCCGGCCAGAAGCAGTCCCACAGCGAACATCCTTCCGTGTGGCTCGGATGCCGCTTTCCGCTCTGCTGCGGCCAGCCTAGACTGTGGCACGCCTGAGGCAGGAACCCCGACTTGTGGGGACACGTGTGTCTCTGGTGCTGAGCACGGGGGTTTAGGAGGCAAATCCACACCACAGGGAAATACGCCGCACGTCCTCACTAGGACGGCCAGACTAAAGATAACCGGTGTCGGCAAGGATGTGAGACACCAGGACCCTCGTGCTGGGGGGCTGTAACACGGAGCAGCCGCTTGGAAAGCAGTCTGGCAATTTCTCAAGCCGGTGTTACCACAGGACCCGGCAACTGCACTCCCTGGGCATTTGTGTGCCCCACACAGGACCACACGACAGCTCGCACGTGATGGCTCGGAGCAGTGTTGTTCACAATGGCCCAGAGGTAGAGACGTCTGTCAGCCGGCGAGCAGATGAGCCAAGTACGGTACCTCCATACAGTGGGCTATGTTTTAGCCACAAAGGGGAACGAACTTGTACGGGCCACACGGGCGAGCCTTGGGAACATTATGTAAAGTGGAAGCCAGCCACACAAACCCACGTACCCACGTAGGATTTGCTTCACATGCAAGTCCAGAGAGGAAAGTCTAGAGAGGGTTGATCAGTGGTTGCAGAAGACGGACTGGGCACTGTGTGTGTGTGTGTGTGTGTGTGTGTGTGTGTGTGTGTGTGAGAGAGAGAGAGAGAACTACGGGTTTGGGATGTTTGAGACAATAACAACACCCTAAAACTGACCGTAGTGATGGTTGTACAACTCAAATATACTAACAAACATGGAATGGTACATTACATGTTAAATGGGTGAAGTTCTCTCAGTAAAGATGTCGGGAGAGAAAGCATCGACTTAAGAGACTGTCATCACCTCCTGGCCCTGCCATTCAGAGGCTGTGGCCACAGGCAGGTCCTGCAACCCGATGGAGTTGAACCCACAGCACTTGGCTCACGTTGGCCAGTGAGCCCCGAGTGCCCACAGGTGCCCAGGGCCTCGACCCTGATTTACACCTGGGCTCTGAGGGAAACTCGGAGGCAAGCCCGGGCCTGTCTCCTCTCAGCCTGGAACCCAGGGCAGGGGCGAGGCACCGCAAGGTGGCCCTAAGGTGAGCCCTGATTTTTCTTTGGTTTTCCAGAGCAATGCAAGGGTTTTATAACGTGAGAAGAGAGAACGACGCTGACAAGGAGGCCCTAAATTTGGTGAAAGACATACTGAAATCTGTCCTAAAGGAGGTAGGTGTGCGGGGCTCAGCCAGGCTGGGGGTCAGCAGGGTCCTCACCCAGGCTCTGGTCTGGCCCCAGGTCTAATGGGTGGACTGCCAGGAACTACCAGGCCTCACTCCCCACTGTGGCCAGTCCCTGGAGCCACATGTGACTCGGCACAGGAAACACATTAATTGGCAGAATCTCCCAGTTTTATTGTCCTCACATATCCTGTAGGCCAAGCCCAACTGGGCCAGAGGCCATCCCACGATTTCTAGGGTGAGCAGGTGACCAGTTACATCAGTGGGTGATGGCTGCAGGTGAGGGTGGGTCTCCCAGTTGGGGAGCTGAGACTCCTGCTTTGTCCCTGGGAGCACCTGGCACTTTCCAACCATCACCCACCATAAACACCTGACCCCAGGGGCCTCTGCTAACATCTCGGCATTGGCACCGGAGTGGCCGGCTGGATGGTCAGCGGGCAGTGCCTTCCTGCCTCCCAAAGAGGATCAAGTTTGAAAGGCTGCTCATTTTTCAAGCCAACCTTAAAGTGGCAGAATGAACAGCACCCCGGGTCCCTCCCCAGCCTCGCTCTACAACCTCACCGCTCAGAACGGTCCAGAAGCCCAGGGTGTGGACACTTACCCCCCCAAACAGGCCTTTCTTGCTGGCTCTGAGCCAGGCCCTGACTTAACCAGAGGGTGCCCCTGGAGCTGCAGGTCAGTCACTGCCCCGAGGGTCACTGTGAGGGACCCTCTTGAGACACAGGGAGGCAGCAGGCCCTGGGAAGAGGGGCCCACGGAGCCCCCGCATCCAGGCCTCACCTCACCACGCATCCCTCCCTCTCCAGTGGTTCCAGTATACAGAAGTCCCGGGCAATCACTACGTCCACATGAACCAACCCCAGCGTGTGGCCGGGATCATCGGCTCCTTTTTGAAGAGCAGTACCCTGAACCAGCTGTAGCCTGGGCCTGGGGCTTTGCCCCGCTCCCCCCACTCACCCCCCGGACTCCCTGCTCCCAATCCCCACAGCCAGGCCAGGTGCGGTGGGGACAGGCCTCGCGGGTCTTGGAGACCAGCAGGGCCTGAGGCAGAGAAACCTGGGGCAGGGTTTGGAGGGATGGGGCCAAGATTCTGACTTTTGGTATCTGAGACTTCAAGGGGGAGACACTGTTTGGACCTGGAGGGTTGTCCGTTTTGTGGCTGATAATCGGCAGTGAGTGGGTAGCGGATGGAGGAAGGAAGGGCCAGGTTGCTGCCCAGCTGGATGAAAAATAAAATGTTCTGTATTCGCACTGTTTCCGAGGCCGTTTCGCTGCCAGCGGGGGCCCTTCCAATGGGGGAAGGGGAGAACACAGCAGACACTTAGCCTGAGAGGAGAGTCCAGGAACAGGCCGGGAACAGAGATGAGAAGGGAGCAAGCGCTCCCCAGGCTGGTGGCGTCCTGACAAGCCCTCGCACCGGGCAGGCCCCGCCAGCATGGGGTCCCGAGACTGCAGAAGCACCAGGGCCCAGGGAGGAGCTGTCGTTCACCCCATCCGTGGGGACTCCGGCCTCGGGGGCTGGCTGACACGGTAGCCCCTCGGCCTGGGCAGCCTGGGACGAGCTGTTCCAGACCTCTGCGTCCTCACCAACCGCGCACCGTCACCGTTCACCGTTCTGCTCCGTGGGGCCCGTGGGCCAACTCAGCTCAGTAGGGTCGGAATTTGCGCTGGGCCCGCATCAGTTCAATCCTCTGCTTGTCCTCCTCAAACTTCTTGCGCAGCTGGGCTAGATCTAGGGCGGGAAGCACAAGGGGAAATGGGGCCGTATCGGTCAGTGTGGCCCGTGGGGGGGTGGGGGTGGGGCTGTGCCGCGTGGCCCCCAAGCCTGCTGGCCTCTGCTCTGAGAAACGGTTGGGACCTTGCATGGAGACTGACTAGCATGCAGGCCTAGTCAGAGGGTGGAAGCTGAAGACAGGGCAGCACACCTGAGGTTTCAGAGGAACCTCCTCAGTAAAAGAAAAAGCACGGAGAAAGCAAGGCACCTGCTCCCTTCCCGCCCCTACCCCACAGACCCAAGGTGAAGGAAGGTGGCTTTGGGGGTGTCAGGAGCCCCCGGGGCACCTCTCCCAAACACTCCCCGCTGCAGCACTCAGACTGGGGACAAGATCGGGAAGTAAAGGGACTCCGCCCTGAGAGTGCCACGGAACCCAGATGGCAGGTCTGTCACCAGGTGAGCAGCCGAGGAGCCCAGAGGGAGGGCTGGCAGAGGCCCGCCGTCGGTGAATCTAGACAAAAGGGCAGGAGCGGGGGTGCAGGACACAGTGGGGAGCAGCAGTGAGGCCGGGGAGGGCACGGTGTGCCGGGTGGCAGGTTACCACCTGCTGCAGAGCTCGTCCCCCTGCCGAGGCCGGGGCCAGGGCCAGCGCCAGCACCCTCTCCCCCAGGCCCCCGGGCAGCTGCCCCGCAAGCAGGGGAATCGGGGGCCGCGGCAGCAAGCTCAGCATCATCATGGCCATGAGTCAACCACAGGCGATCGCTCACCCCAACACTCTCCTTGTGGGCCCCCCCCGCCCACGCATGGCGCCCACACACACTCTTTATCTCTCTCTCACACACGCACGGTGCTCACTCGAGACCCCCCCCGCCCCCAAATCACGTCCAGCAGCGGCCCTCTCTGCACCCACTGAGCACTTGAGATCCACCCTCTGCCACATGGCCCCTTGCTGGAGGCTGACGGGTTCCAGCACCAACTGCTCAGGGCTCTGCAGCCTCTAAGCAACCCAAGGGCCCCCACAGCTGCCGCTGGGGAGCCACGAGGAGACCACCACGGGGGATGCTGCAGGCTGGGACCCCCGACTCCAGAGCCTATCAGGAAGTCTGTGCCCAAGGACACCCCCACCCCGCACCCAGGTCTGGCCGCCCTCCAGATCTGAGTTCCGGCCGCGGCTGGTAGCAGTGGCCACGGGCCGGGCCCCGAGGGAAGCAGGGCTGAAGCACAGGGGCCTGGGGCGCTCCTTACGCTCCATCTTGGTCTCTCGGTGCTGCCAGGCGTAAAAGTTGAGCAGCTCTTTGCGGGCGCGCTTCCGTCTCTCCCTCTCCAGCACCCGCAGGCTCGCCGCCTCCGTCCGGGGTAGCACTGGCCGCCGGCCCCGGCGTGTCACCTTCACCCAGCCCTCCTCGTCCGGAATCCCTTCCTCCTCCTTGGCCTTGGCCTCCTCCTGCAAGGAACAGACCCCGTGATGGGCAGGTGCCTGGGACCCGCCCTCCTCTCGTGGCTCTCTCCCTCCTGCGCCCGGAACCTCCCCGGGCACACATCACCACCTGCTGCGCCCTCTCCCTCCCAGTAGCTAAATACGGGGGGGACGGGGGAGCACAGGGGTGCCAACGCTGCCTCCTCCCTCAGACTGTTTTCCACAGACCACTCGGAGACTAGAGGTCACCCAGCTAGGTGACCCAGGACTCAGAAGGGAAAAGAGGAGTGACCGGGACAGGCTGCCACCGCCCCTCCTCCTCAGGAGCCACACACAACACCCACGACACCTCCTTCCCTGTGGCCACGCAGCCGCCTCTCCCGAAGCCCCACCTCAGCTATCCTCTTGTCATACGCCTCCATGAATGTGTCCACTTCGACCCTCAAGGCCTCAGGGTCCGGCACCGAGTCTGTGTAGTTGCTGACCCACTCTGAGGGAGAAAGGAGTGAGGGACGGGGCCTCCTCAGGCCGATCCCTCAGGGCCAGCCAGTCAGGATCTTTTTTTTTTTTTAAAGTGGGCTTCATACCCAGCATGGGGCTTGAACTCACAACACTGAGATCAAGACCTGAGCCGAGATCAAGAGCCGGACACTTAACCCACTGAGCCACCTGGGCGCCCCCCAGTCAGGATCTCCTTCCACAGGCCACGAGGATGGCGACGTGTGGCCCAAGCTTCAGGTGCTAAGAAGAGTCTAGTGGCGGTGAGCTGGGCCCTCACCTCCGGCCACTCTGAGTGCCAGGCCCAGGCCTTCCAGCGCCTCCCCGCCAACCCAGGGCCCGGGACGGAGGTGCCCGACATCGCCGCGGTACTGACTGTGAACGCCGCTCTTCACAGGGTGACTGTCTGTGGAGACCAGCAAAGGGCCCTTCAGGGCTAAGGCAGCCGACACCCCACCTGGCTTCTGGAACACCACGTAGGCTACCTGGAACCCCTGGGGGAAGAAGGAGAGAGGTCAGAATGCCAGGGCCCTTCCTGTCCTCCCAGTCACCCAGCACCAGGGATGCCACCTGCCCTCAGCTTGACTTGCTGCTGGACCAGGGGATGTGTGCTGGGCTGTTCCGCCACAAAGATAACCAGAAAGTGATCTGTAATCCTGGGGAGAGACGGCCACGCTCCTGATCTTCCCACTGGTGCTAGAAGCGACCCAGGCGAGGTGAGACACTCGGGACCTTCCTCCCAGTTATGGGAGGGACTCTGTGAAAAGCGAGCTCACCAAGCACTACGGGCGGACACCAGTTCACACGCGCTATGCCCGGAGCAGGTGCCTCACGTTTCCTCAAGGGGAAACCAGACCAGGCCATGGGGCCTAGGGAGGAATGGACTTCGGCGGACTTCGGGAGCTCAGAGAGGCTTTCCCCCAGGATGCTGGGAAGAGCTAGGCAAGAAGCTAAGGGATGGTGGCAGATGCAGGGAAAGGAGCAGGGCGCCGTCTGCCCAACAGGCATCCTCAACCACACAAGCGAGGACTGGCCTAGGACCACGGGGACCGCTCAGCCGCCCTGCTGTCACCCTGCCACCACCGCCCCACGCACACCGCGGACGCTGTCCCAGCCCCACCGCGCGCCCCATGCGAGCAGACCGCAGAACTTGAATGCCTACCCGAACGGGCGTGGGGTGAAAAAACTTGGACTTTGGTTCCTCTGAGCGGTCAGCAAGGTCCGGCTTCTCCTGTAACTCCACAGACTGGACGGGGCCGCAGGGAGAGAGGAGGCGGGCCAGGCACTCCTGCCGAAGCGGGGGCAGGGGGTTGGGGAGGGGGGAAGCTCGGCATGAGAGGCAGCAGGGCCTTCTGGAACCCCCTCTGCCCAGGGCAGCACCACTGGGGGCGGGGTCTCAGAGTCCATGTCTGCCCAACGAGGGGGGCGCACACACAGGCCCGAGCAAACCACATCCTCCTCGGCACCGTCCCAATCCTGCCTCCCGTGGCCCAAAACGTCAATCTTGTGAATTTTCATGTTCAAAACTCTGAGCAGAAAACCACAGCGCCGCTGGCCAGGGGATGTGGGAAGAAGGAGGCAGAGTGCGAGACAGAATCCAGGTATAAGCCTTTTGGGGCTTTGCTGGAAGCACATGCCCAGGACGGGTTTGGTTTGTCCCTGAAAGGGCTTCCTCACTTTGAAAGGCCATCTCGCTGAAAGATCAGTCCTTCCCTACCAATTTCTCTGGGTGAGTGATCCCCAAAGTAGGACCAGGTTCTATTACAAGAATAGGTGAGGACGTTTTGGGGGTTATGCGGAACATTCTGATTTTAGGAGACAACCAGCTAACTTTTCCTCCCCGCAGCAGCCATTTAAAACTGAAGTTAAATCAATGTTGTAGTTGCTGGACTCAGGCTGGTGGTGGCCCTTGGGGGGGGGGGGCGGGGCATGAAGGGATTTCTTGGGCTCAGGTCATGTTCGGTTTCTGGGTGCTGAGTACACGGGGTGTTCCGTCTGTGAAATGGAGCGAGCTGTGCGCTAGGGCCCAGGCCCTTCTCTGTATACACAATACGGTTCAGGAAAAGGTAAAAAATGACGCCCTCTCCTCTGCTTCTTTCTCTAGAACAATCTTTTAGAAATCAGTATTTCTTTTTTGAATCCCAAGTCATCTAAAATCCAGCAACTCCCTTAGTTTCTCTTCTATAAAGTTATGGAAGGCAAAACTTCACTGCTTTTTGTGAAAGAAAGTTAATGTCTGGATAGATTGAGAAGTACTTTTATCTTCTTATATTTTTTCTTATGGAGATGTATCACTTTTATAATCAGGGAAAAACATGTAATTCAAACAATTCTGGGTAATAATAAGAAGCTTTGAGCTCCTCAGAACTATAGCTTTTAATTTTTTTTTAAGTTTATTTACTTATTTGGGGGGTGAGGGACAGAGGGAGGGAGGGAGAGAGAATCGCAAGCAGGCTCCACACTGCCAGAGTGGAGCCTGATGTGGGGCTTGAACCCATGCACCACGAGGTCATGAGACCCGAGCCAAAACTCAGAGTCAGAAGCTCAACCAACTGAGCCATTCAGGTGCCCCATAAAACACAGCTTTAAAAAGCCATTTCCGGGGGCGCCTGGGTGGCTCGGTCCAGAGTGTGTGACTCTTGATCTCAGGGTGGTAAGTTTTTAAGACCCATGTTGGGTGTAGGGATTCCTTAAAAAAAAAAATTTTTTTTAAAGCCACTCCCTATCAAGAGACAGAGGCAGACCTCTAGATTCTCCTTTGGGGCTTCAGTTAGATGCTTCCAACTCACCACTAAGGACTTGGTGAAGGCCAGTGGGAGCCCAGCCCTGCCTGGGACTCCTGGCCAGCCCTACAGGTTCCCTCCCAGACACCCACTCACCTCTGTGCAGTATGGGGGCACGTTGAGGACAAAAAGGGTCCGCTTCTGAGGCCAGGAAGACTTGGTGCCTTCTCGAACTCTGTGTTCTCTCACATAGAGGTAGTGAGAAGCCTGCTGCTTTTCCGAGAACTTGATCGGGATGGCTGGACGGAAAATGGGGGCAGGGGTGGATGGCGTGAAAATCAAGTTCACGCTGTCCCTTTCTAGTTCTGTCTCTCCATTCCATCACTGAGCCCTTCCCCTAGGCAAGGCCTGTGCAGGAATTGGAGAGGGAACGAACAGAGAACCTGCCCAGGAGGGGCTCCCAAGCTGGTGGGGGAGAGAATGTAAACGGGCAATTATTACAGGTGGGGAGCGAAATGAGAGGGGAGTTCAAACCCTGCTGCTCTTGGGGTCAACACTAAAATCCCGACAATGGCTGGAGCCCTTGCCAGATCCTGACCACCTTTCACCTCTTTCCATCCCCTCTTTCCCCAACCACTGTGTGGGCCTGCCACTCCACCTTCTCCCTATTCCTCCAGGAAGCCCAGACTTCACCTGTGCTCACACATTTCCCTTTACCTGAAACAGCAACTCTCCTCCCTCCACCCGTGCTTCAGGTTTTCTTTTTAAGTTTATTTATTTTTAAGATTTTAAAAAAATGTTTATTCTTTTTTTTTTTAACGTTTATTTATTTTTGAGACAGAAAGAGACAGAGCATGAACAGGGGAGGGGCAGAGAGAGAGGGAGACACAGAATCTGAAACAGGCTCCAGGCTCTGAGCGGTCAGCACAGAGCCCGACGCGGGGCTCGATCTCATGGACCGTGAGATCATGACCTGAGCTGAAGTCAGACGTTTAACCGACCAAGCCACCCAGGCGCCCCCAAAATGTTTATTTATTCTTGAGAGAGAAAGCACGAGCGGGGGAGGGGCAGAGAGAGAAGGAGACACAGAATCCGAAGCAGGCTCCCAGCTCTGAGCTTGACAGCCCGACACAGGGCTCTAACTCACGGACTGTGAGATCATGACCTGAACCAAAGTCAGATGCTTAACCGAGCCACCCAAGCACCCCTTAAGTTTATTTATTTTGAGAGAGAGAGAGAGAGAGAGAGAGAGAACGAATGGGGGAGAGACAGAGAGGGAAACAGAGGATCTGAAGCAGGCTCTGTGTTGACAGCAGAGATCCCAATGCGGGGTTCTAACCTACAAACTGTGAGATCATGACCTGAGCTGAAGTCAGACACTTAACCAACTGAGCCACCCTGGCATCCCCTATCCTTCAGGCTTTAACTTCCATGGAGAGCCTTTCATGCCAAGTTAGAACCACCTGCTCTGTGCCCTGCCAACACCTCTCATGGTCTCTAAGCCTCCATCTGTGCGATCATTTGGATAATCGCTGACATTTCTGTAATGCTAGGGACTGTGTTCTGTTCTTCTCACCACCTCCTTCAGAGCACAGTACCTGTGCTCAGGAAGCTCCCATGGGAGCGGGAGATGGCAATCAACAAGAAAGCACATAACAAGATTCTATCAAATATGAAAGAAAGGGGAAAACAGTGCAGGGTGGTCGGGTGGCAGAGGCCTTTAGACAGGCCATCAGAACGGCCTCCTTGAGGAACTGACATTAAAGCCAGAAGGCACAGCTGGGTGAGGTAGAGGAGGGCACAGCAGGTGCACAAACCCTGAGGATGTAAAGACTTTGTTGTCTCAGAGGAACAGAACAAGCTTTAGGTCAGCCGAGCCAGAACGTGGGGGTGGGGGGTCCACACAAATCAACGGTAAGAAGTCTGGATTTTGTTTTAGGTGCCGACTCGTAAAACCACTGGAGTGAGTTCTGTGGGTATGGAAACACAAGTAAGCCTGTGAGGCAAAATACTACTTCTGTCTGACTTTAGAAAGAACATTCTGGCACCTGGGCGAACGGTACGCAGAGGCAAGAACAGAAGCATGAGAACCGATTAGGAGGGCACAGCCAGGTGAGGGCTGACAGGGGCCAGACTAGGAATCGCAAAGAGATGATAGGAAGTGGCTGAGCTCACCTGCGGGGCGGGGGAGGTGGACGTGTGAAGACGGACACGGGTTTGTCCTGGGGAACAGTGTGGACAGACATGGGTTTGTTTACCTAAGGGAAGCGTTGCCCCAAATGGGCTCATCCCTGGAGAACGCCGCCAGACGCAAGCAGGGCGCAGCATCGAGCTCGCGGACCTCGGGGCCTCCGGGACTCACACCCAACAGCGCGGCCGCTCCCGGGGTCCCCTTGCCACCGCCGCCTCCCGAGCCAACTCCCCGAGAAGCCTGGCCATCCCCGGACCCGCAGCTCCTCACCTGAATACCCGGGCGGGCTCGGAATCCCCTGCTCGGAGCCCTGCGCCCCACGTTTCCTCCTGCGCGCCACCATCTTGCCAACCGGAAGCTGCGGGGGCCGCTGGGAGTTGCAGTTTGGCGCTCGGAGCCCGACCGTTTCCATGACGACGGCGCCGCGTGCGGGCCCGCCCCCTTGGCTCCAGGCCCGCCTTCCCGCCCTAGTAGTACCTTGAGGGCGCAACCTTTGTTTGCTCTGAGTAAAGTCGGCACGTAAACGTGAGAGTAAAGGTCCGGATGAGGATGGACCGCCACCATCCATCCATTCCAGAAATGGCAAAGGAGGCCCCACTCAAGTTGACCGTTTTAACTAACCATTTTTTTTTTTCAACGTTTATTTGTTTTTGGGACAGAGAGAGACAGAGCATGAACGGGGGAGGGGCAGAGAGAGAGGGAGACACAGAATTGGAAACAGGCTCCAGGCTCTGAGCCGTCAGCACAGAGCCCGACGCGGGGCTCGAACTCACAGACTACGCGGGGCTCGAACTCACAGACTGCGAGATCGTGACCTGGCTGAAGTCGGACGCTTAACCGACTGCGCCACCCAGGCGCCCCATTAACTAACCATTTTTTAAGCGTACAATTCAGTGGCATTAAATACGTTCTCATTATTGTGCAAACCGTGTTCAATATCCATCTCCAGAATTTTTTATCCTCCCAAACTGAAACTCTACCCGTGTCCTCCTTCCCCCAGCCCCTGGTAACCACCCCCTCTATTTTCTGTTTCTTTCTTCTTTTTTTTTTTTTTTTTAATGTTTATTTATTTTTGAGACAGAGAGAGACAGAGCATGAACGGGGGAGGGCCAGAGAGAGAGGGAGACACAGAATCTGAAACAGGCTGCAGGCTCTGAGCGGTCAGCACAGAGCCCGACGCGGGGCTCGAACTCACGGACCGCGAGATCAGGACCTGAGCCGAAGTCGGACGCTTCACCGACTGAGCCACCCAGGCGCCCCTCTACTTTCTGTTTCTATGAACTCGACTATTCTAGCTAGGTACCTCATATAAATGGAATCATACAATATGTGTCCTTTTGTGTCTGGCTTATTTCACTTAGCATGTTTTCTTGATTAATCCACGTAGTGGCATGTCTCAGAATTTCCCTTTTTAAGGCTGAATAATATTTCATTGTACCTATATATCATATTTTGCTTATCCATCTGTCTACAGACATTTGGGTTTTTCTACTTTTGACTATTGTGAATAATGTTGCCGTGAAATGTTCTATACAACTTCGTGCAGACATATTTTAATTTCTCTCGGATATATATCTAGGAGTAGAATTTCTCGATCATATGGTAACTCTATGTTTAACTTTTTGAGGAACTTCCAGACTGTTTTCCAAAGGCTGCATCATTTTAAAATCTCACCAGAGGAGCATGAGGTTTCCAGATTCTCCACATCCTCGCCATTATTTGTTATGCCTATATTTTGATCATAGCCATTCTAGGGGATGTAGAGTGACATCTTATTGGTGTGTGTGTGTTTTTTTTTTTAATGTTTATTTTTGAGAGAGAGAGAGAGAGAGAAAGAGCGAGCAGGGGAGGCACAGAGAGAGAGAGGGAGCCAGAGAATCCTAAGCAGGCTCCACGCTGTCAGCATAGAGCCTGACTTGGGGCTCGAACTCACAAAATGTGAGATCCTGACTGACCTGAGCTGAAATCAAGAGTGAGATGCTTAACCAAGCCACCCAGGCACCCCTCTCATTGGGTTTTGATTTAAATTTCCCAAATGATTAGTGATGTTAAGCACCTTTTCATGTGTTCATTGGCCATTTGTGTATCTTTTTTTACTTTGAGAAATGTCTACTCAAAGTCTTTGCTCATGTTTTATTAGGTTATTTGTACTTCCATTGTTGCATTGTAAGAGTTCTTTATCTCTCCTGGATGCAATTACCTCATAAAATACATGAATTGCAAAGATTCTCTCCTATTCTGTGGGTTATCTTTTCACTTTCTTAAAGGTATTCCTTACAGCATGAAAGATTTTAACTTCGATGAAGTTAAACTTTTTTTTGAGAGTATCCGTTGTCTTCACCATTTGTTAAAAAGACTGTTCTTTCCCTGACTGAATTGTCTGGCACCCTTGTTGAAAATTTAATGGACAGATATATGGGGCTTTAATTTTGACTCTCCATTCTATTCCATTGGTCTGTATGTCTATCCTTATGCTAGTATCATAGTGTCTTGATTACTGTAGCTTTATAGTTAAATTTTGAAATCAGGAAGTGTGAGTTCTTCAACTCTCCTCTTTTTCAAGACTGTTTTAGCTACTCAGAATCCCTTTAAATTCTTTCAACAATGCCTTGGAGTTTTCAGAATATGTTTTACGCTTATTTTGTTAAATTTATCCTATTTTGTTTGATTCAATGCTAAGTGGAATTATTTTTCTTAATGTGATTTTTTAAAATGGTATCTCTGTGTGATTTTATTTATTTATTTATTTGAGAGAGAGAGAGCTTGTGCTTAAGTGGGGGGAGGGTCGAGGGAAAGGGAGAGAGAGAATCTTAAGCAGGTGCCACACTCAGTGAAGAGCCCAATGAGGGGCTTGATCTCAAGACTCTGAGATCATGACCTGAGCTGAAATCAAGAGTTGGATGCTTAACCAACGGAGCCACCCAGACACCCCCACCCCATGTTAATAAGATTGTTTACTCGCTCATTTAAAAATTTGAAGTTTATTTATTTTGAGAGAGAGAGAGAGAGTGTGCGTGCACAGGGGAGGGGCACAGAGAAAGAGAGAGAATCCCAAGCAGGCTCCATGCTGTCAGGGCAGAGCCCAATGCAGGGTTTGATCCTACGAATTGTGAGATCATGACCTGAGCCAAAATCAAGAGTCGGACCCTTAACCGACTGAGCCACCCAAGTGCCCCTTAATGTGATTTTAAGATTTTTCATTGTAAGTATATTGATTGATCTCGTATTCTGCAACATTGCTACGTTTGTTAGTTGTAGTAGTCTTTCAATGGATTCCTTAGCATTTTCTGTATAAAGACCACGTCATCTACCAAGAGAGATCATTTTACTTTTGTCTTTCCAATCTGCACGCTTCTCTCTAGAACTCCCCACTCCTCCCTCCCCACCCCCAAACTCCCTGGCTAGAACCTCTAGTGCAGTGTTAAACTGAACTGGTAAAAGCAAAAAAACAAACAAAACAAATAAACAAGCAAACAAACACAAAAAACCACCCCAAAACAACCACAAAAAAGAAGGGGTAAAAGCAGACGCCCTTGTCTCTGGTCTTAGAGGAAACACTTTCAATTTTTAACCCAGGGATTATGGGTTCCGTTGTGACCAAAGAACACACTGTACGATCTCAATTCTTCTCCATCTGTTGAGATTTGTTTTATGGGCCAGGATATGGTCTACCTTGGCATATATCCCATAGTATTTGAAAAGAGTGTGTCTTCTGCTGCTGGGTGGAATAGTCTTTGTTGATTGGATCCTGTTGGTTGATGGTGTTAAGTTCTACATCCTTGCTGATTCTCTGTCTCGTTGTTCTGTTGTTGCAAGGGGTGTTCAAGTCTTCAAGTGTGGACTTGCTATTTTTTCAATACTACCAGATTAGCATCACACGTTTTGCGGCTCTGTGATTTGGTAAATACATATTTCAGATTATATCTTCTTGGTGGGTTGACTCTTTTTCTCACCATATAATGTTCCCCTGTCTCTGGTAACTTTCTTTGCTCTGAAGTCTAATATATCTGATACTTATATAATTGCTTTTGGGGGACTACTTGTATGATATATACTTTTCAATCCTTTTACTTTCAACCTTATATCGTCATATTTGAAGTGAGTCTCTTGCGGGAGCATATAGTTAGGTCATGTTCTTTCATCCACTTCGCCAACCTTTCCATAGATATATTTAGACCATTTACATGTGATACACCGTACTTAGTGATCTCAGTGATCTATGTAATCTCCCATCTTATTTTTTTTCTGCCTTCCTGTGGGTTACTTGAACATTTTTAAAGAAATCCTTTTTATTTTTTTATTTTTAAAAATGTTTATTGGGGCGCCTGGGTGGCTCAGTCGGTTAAGCGTCCAACTTCAGCCCGGGTCACGATCTCGCGGCCCGTGAGTTCGAGCCCCGCGTCAGGCTCTGGGCTGATGGCTTGGAGCCTGGAGCCTGTTTCCGATTCTGTGTCTCCCTCTCTCTGCCCCTCCCCCGTTCATGCTCTGTCTCTCTCTGTCCCAAAAATAAATAAACGTTAAAAAAACAAACAAACAAAATGTTTATTTATTTTTGAGGAGGGAGGGGCAGAGAAGATTGGAGACCCAGAATCCGAAGCGGGCTCCGTGTTCTGAGCTGTCAGCACAGAGCCCGACGTAGGGCTTGAATTCACACACTGTGAGATCATGACCTGAGCCAAAGGTCAGGATGCTTTTAACTGACTGAGCCACCCAGGCGCCCCAATCCTTTTTACTTATTATTTATTACATATTTACATCTGTAGTGTTTTGGTTGTATTATCTTTTTTGAGTGGTTGTTCTAAGAATCTCATCATATATACTGGTTACCACAGTATATTTTTGTTGACATTTTACCATTTTAAGTGTAGAAACCTCTCTATTCCCCTCTCGCCTTCCCCTGTTTATAAAGTAATTGCCTTAAATATTTCCTCTATGTACATTTCCTCTATGTACATCAATATTATAATTTTGGTTTCAACCATTAACCACAATTTAGAAAACTCATGGGAAAGATATTTTTATTTACCCATAGTTTTACTATCTCTGTTGTTCTAACTTCCTTTCTAGAGAGACAAAGTTTCCTTCTTTTACTTTTTAGTTTTTAATTTTTAATTTTATTTTTAATATTTACTTTGAGAGGAGGGCACAGAGAGAGAGAGAGAGAGAGAGAGAGAGGCAGAGAGGGAGGGAGAGAAAGAGAATCTCAAGCAGGCTCTGCACTGTCAGCGTAGAACCCGGCGCAGGTCTTGAACTCACGAACTGTGAGATTGTGACCTGAGCGGAAATCAAGTTGGACACTCAACTGACTGAGCCACCCAGGCCCTCTTCCTTTTTTAGTTTTTCCTTTAAGTTTAGAGAAATTTAAAGCCATTATTTTAGGGTAGGTCTGCAGGCAACCAATTCCCCTAGTTTCCCTTCATCCGAGAATGTCTAAGTTCCCCCTAATCCCTGAGATTTTTCTTTGCTGGACACAGAATTCTCAGTTGACACTTTTCTTTCACTATGTGAAAGATACACCACATTCTTCTCATCTCACGGTTTTTGGTGAGAAACCTGTCACTCACATTGTTCTTCCATTCTAGGTAAGGTGTCATTTTTCTTTTGCTGCTTTAAAAATGTTTGGCTTTGGCTTTTCAGAAGTTTGGCTATGATGAGTCTTGGTGTTCATTTCTTTAGACTTCCTTTGAGATTTTCAGAGCGTCTTGAATCTATAGGTTTAAATCTTTCGCCATTTCTGGGGTGTATACGGTTATTTTTTCAACTACTTTTTCAGCCCCGATTTTTCTTCTCTCCTTCTGGTACTGATGATGACACAGATTTTAGATTTTTTGTTATAGTACCATAGGTCCATTGTGCCCCCACCATCTTTAAGTATATTTCCTCTCTGTTCAGAGTTCAGATTTGGTCATTTCTATTGTTTTATCTTCAAGTTCAAGGATTCTTTCTCCTCCCATTGCTTCTTTTTTAGTAATTACACTTTTCAGCTCTAAACGATTTCGATTTTCTTTGCTGACCGATTTTTTTTTCATTTATTTCAAGTGTGTTCACAATTACTTGTTGACACTTTCATGACGGCTGCTTTTGAATCTTTGCCAGAGAATTCTAACATCTGTCATCTCAGTGTTGTCCTTTCCCCTTTGAGATTCTCCTGACCTTTTCTAGGAGTGAGTTTTGACTGAAACATGGACACTTGGGGTTGCTACGAAGACTGAATCCCATTTCATCTTGTTAACGGCACACCCCCTCCGATAGGGATGGAAAGGCACCACTTAATTACTGCCAGGTTCAGGTTCCTTGCTTGATGTCTGCTGATGCCCAGGGTGGGAGCGCCTCCCAGTTGCTACTTTGTGGGGTGAGTCCCATCATCCATTACACCTCTGCTTACAACACCCTGGTTGGGAGGGGCCTCATTTCTCAGGTGGCCTCCCGTGACACCGACTGCAAGTTCCAGCTCCCTGCCTGGCCTCTGATACCACTCCAACAGGAATTTTGGGGTGTCCCCAGTACAGCCTAGCTAGGAGAGAAGCCTAGGTTCCCAGTTTGGCGTATGTTGGCAAAGTCAGGGTGGTTTCTTCTGTGGTTTGGCTGGAGTTTTTAGTCTTGCTAAGCCATCCCTATTCTGGCCCTTATTTGGGCTTTTGTCTGCTTCTCCAGCACTGGCCGGGAGATGTGAAGCAAAAAGAAATCCATGGAACTCGGTGCAGGTAATCTGCTTTCTCTCCACCTCTCAGGCTTATGCTTGTTTTATAGAAAATTTCCAGGGCTGGGGTGCCTGGGTGGCTCAGTCGGTTAAGCGTCCGACTTTGGCTCAGGTCACGCTCTCGCAGTCCGTGAGTTCGAGCCCCGCGTCGGGCTCTGGGCTGATGGCTCAGGGCCTGCAGCCTGCTTCCAATTGTGTCTCCCTCTCTCTCTGCCCCTCCCCCATTCGTGCTCTGTCTCGGTCTCAAAAATAAACGTTAAAAAAAAAATAAAATAAAATTTCCAGGGCTGTATTTAGTGGAAAGGATAAAGGTAAGTTTTCCATCCCACCTTTCCAGAAGAGGAGCTGTTCCACTTTTAATACCATAATAAAACCATGTGAAAATGTACAACGGTACAGCCACTGTGGTAACTGAAATAGCAGTTCCTTAAATTACAAATAGAATTACCACGTGATTCAGCAATTCCACTTCTGGGTATGGACCCCAAAATTGAAAGTAGGGTCTTTGTATTCCCATGTCCACAGCAACATTCTTCGCGATAGCTACAAAATGGAAGCAATCCAGCTGTCGGTCCACAGATGAGTAAGAAAAATGTGGTATAACGCGTACCATGTAGGATTCGTCAATTTAAAAAGAAAATTCTGATGTATGCTACCTGGAAGAAGCTTGAGGACATCTTGCTAAATGAAATAAGCCAGTCACACTGCAGGATTCTACCTATGCGAGTAGTCAGAATCTCGGAAAATATACTAATACTTGCCAGGGTTTGGGGGGGGGGGGGCGGGGAACGGGCAGTTGCTGTTTCATGTGAGTAGCGTTTCAGTTCTACGAGAGGAAGAGTTATGGGGAGGATGGTGGTGACAGGTGCACAATGTGAATGTATCTACCACCACGGAAGCACACGCTCACACATGGTTAAGATGGTAAATCTTATGTGTATTTTACCACACACACACACAAACCATCAACGAATTACTTTCTTTCTAATGCGTAATTGGTCTAAGGTCAATTTCGCCGATGAGCTGAACTTCAAACCAAGGCCAAATTCGGGCTCTCTTGTTCGCCATGAACAGACCTGATTCTACGTTAGGGCTGACGATGCCGGATACCCAGCGAGGCATTTCAGGCCCAGGATGTACTGAGGCACCGTGCCTGGTGCGTCACAGACTCAGGCTCACGTCCCAGGCTGAGGAAACTGGGGTTCGGCAAGTCCCGTGAGGAGCTGCGCAAGGTCATAGCTGGTGAGGAGTAAAGCAGAGGCCGATTCCTGTTTTCTAGAGCCAAGTCCCACAAGGCCACTCATAATCTTTTAAGAAAGGACAGCTCAAAGGTAGGAATAACAAATATTTATTCAGAAATGGGTAAGTAACATACAGTCTCCTCTATCCCTTAATGTCTCTTCCTCTCCTTCTGAACAAGAGATACACGTGAGGAATGTGGAGGGGTGGGAGGTGGAGGGACACAAGGATTGGCCCATCACCTTCTCTTCCATTTCCCATGACGACACCCTACGAAGCAGGGGAGGCCAACAGGCTCCACCCTGCGAAGGACCACACGGCCGTCCGGAGGACAGGGCCCAGATGGCCAAGAGGCTGCAGCTGGGCTCCGTGAACTCTGTGATCACCGGAGCACCTGGCCCGGAATTGGCGGGGGTGGTGGGGGGGGGGGGGCGCGGGTGAAGCCATATGCAGGCAGGCGATTTACCATCCCTACTTGAAGCAGAGTCCAAGGAGTGATCCGACCGTCCGCAGTACCTGAAAAACCAGGTCCTACTGCCTTGTGGGTGCTCTCATGGATCAAGAAGGGGAAAGTGTAGGAGGAATGTCTTCCAGCTGCTGAGGAGAACTAAGTTTGCACCCGTGCAAAGTGGGGAGAAGGGAAGAAAGGAACAAAAGCAGCATCCTTTAGAGAGCTGGAAGCTGGGGCACCGTCAGGTACATTCCTTGGACTCCTAAGGCCCAAGGGACCTCAGAGCTGGAGGGCTGCACAGTGTTCACAGCCCGAGTCCTTCCCGCTTACCGACAGAACTCTGGAAACGTGAGTTTCCAGATTCTTCTTCACTGGGCTGGCCCCAAGCAGGCCATGAAAGACTCTTCAGTGTCTCGGGTCCCCTTTACTTCCTAGACTTGTGCCTTTCACGGCACTCGCTACGGATTCTGTAGCGCTCCAGAGCCCTGCTGCCCAGCTCGCTCCAGCTCTGCCAGCCCGGATTCCCTCAAAGTCCCAACAAAGCAGCAGCGGAGACGGAGAATGCCCCTGGAGCCATGCTGTCCTGGTATTCAGGGGCTGCCCCTGGGGGCTACGGTTCTGCCCCAACTGCCTGGAACCACGCTGAGGGAACAACCTACCAGCTTGCCTGGAAGGGCTGCTCGGCTCTCTCAACACCCCCCACCCCCCGCCACCAAGGCCACCCACCACTCCTGTGCCCTTTACTGCCAAGGCAGGAAAAGACCCCTCTGGTCACGAATGGATGGGTCACTCCCAACAGTGGGAACAGTGCCCCTTGGTGGTGGCTGGATCTGTGCCTCTCTCCGCATCCCCACTGTCCTGTAGGCATCTGAGGCCAGAAAAAGCCAGGAGCAAGACATTACTCCCATTCACATAATCCCCCAGACCCTCAGTGTCACAGAACAGTAACAGCCAGACCTTTATATAAAAAAACAAGACAAACCCAACCAGTGGAGAGCTGGCGTTTGCACCCAAGCCTTGCACCCAAGGTATGAAGAGGGCCGTGCCAGGTGCGCACTGGGAAGGTGGCCAGCCCCTGCCCGCAACGGTACTGAGAAGGCTGCGAGCTGGGGCGGGGCACTAGGCTTAACCCAAAGAATGGGAACCGTGAACTGGAGAAGTCACCAAGTCACCCGAGACGGCACAGGCCCTCGAAGCCAAGGGCCGGGAAGGCTCTTCCTAGTGGCGCAGCAGCACCCCCTGCCGCCCCTGCCGCGTGGCCCCTCCCGACCACGCGGGTCTAGAGCCAGTCGCGGTGAGAGCACCCAGGCCGCCTGCAGTGATCAGGCAGGTGAGCGGCCCAGCTCCGGAGCGGACCTGGCTTCCGCTAGGATGGCAGGGGCGCCCTTCCTCACTCCGCTTGAAAGTTTAAAAACAAGAAAGGGGAGGCAACTCCTCACCTCCTGGAGAAAAAAAGTGTCCTTCAAAGAGGCCCTTCCCTGCACTGCATGGGGCCACACGAAAGCCACCCAGAGAATTTAGGGTATCATTTTCAGACAAGGAATCAGTTCAAATTAGGGGCTCAAATTAGGGGTAGAGACGCTCTGAGCCACACAAGCCTACCCTGGTGATGAGGTGGAGGGAGAAGAGACAGACTACAGGAAACATTAACGCACAGAGGAGCACAGGGTAGAACACAACACAGACAGGTGGGTTCCGTCCAGCGAGGAAGCTCTCTACCCCTGGCGACCCTTCCCACGCTCAGGGGCCTCCAGTCCGACGGCCCATTGGTCACAAGCTTCGCTTTAGGAAACAGAGCCACCCTCCTCTGCCCCTGCTTCTGGCTGCCTCACTCCCCTGCTCAGAGTTTGATTTTGAATTCTGTGGGCTGTGTAGTCACAGAGGCCCCTGAGGACTTGAAGAGCGCTTTCAGGATGGTGTCAGGGTCCACTTCGGCAGGAGGGTTGGAGGAGGCAGTAGAATTCACCCTGCGAGGCAACTCACTCTCCTTTTTCACTGAGGGGCTGTCACTCAGCCGTCTGTGGAGAGCAGAGAAGCGTCAAAATCCTTGTCAGTTCTCCCTCGGATGGGGAGGGAACCCACCATTTACCAAGCAGGTTACGAAAGCTGGGCGCCGAACATAACGCTCTCCACACCCCTTGATCTCATTACATTCTGTAGCCTGTTGTGATCAGGGGTTTTAGGTTTAGGAAACACTCCGTATGTCCTTGAGGGGTGGTCACACACGTCAGCTTAGTATGGATTTGGAGAAGTCTTGAAGTACAGAAACTGAATTCACTCCGTTTAGCGCAATGGTTCCCAAACTTATTAGGTCATTAAAACCCTCATTTTTCAGAATACAACTTATTCCTGGAATACAGCTTTAAAAACTTGTCCAAATCACACAATTCAATATCTAAGGTTCAAATCCTGGTCCTTCTAAATTTCAACGTCCGTCTGCCTGCCCCACCGACCTTGGCAAATCTAATATCCTCCTGAGGTTTTTGTCTCCTCATCTATAAAAGATATCCTGCCAGGCTACATTTTATGCATCTCAGGCTCTGAAAAATCTTCAGTCCTGGGCCAGACATGTATGTGCAGGTGTAAAAAAAAAAAAACAGGGCTGGCACCGGGTATGTCTCCATCAGGGTCAATGACAAGGAGGTGGGAGTTTTCCAATCACCTGGGTGGTGCACACAGCTGTACAAAGGACACAAGTGGCCTGCTCTCCACTTCCTTCTGAGGTATTTCTAAATTATAAAGCTGAGGACAAGGTCTTAACGCTAGCTCGTGGGGTCAACCCCTGCGGAAATGACAAGACGTCTCACTTTGTACAAAATTCAGCACTCCGACTGACCACGTGCCAGCAGAGTGGAGGAAACGGAACAGAGGAAAGCGGTTCTGCAGGCAAGTTACCCCGAGGAGAGGAGACAATCACACAGAGTAAACAAGGAGATAAGCTCCACTCTGTCCCCAGCACCACTGCCTTTGGAACTTACAGCAGAATGGGCTGGTCTGAGGTGATAACGTTCCCATTCATGTGAAGGTTGCACTTCATTGGTTGTCCTGAAAAAGAGCAAAAAAGAGAAAGCTCTGCCATGAGATGTCGGCCTAGGACAAAAGGCCAAGGGCTGTGACCTCTGCACCCACCACTGGCAGCTCTGGCTCCGTGACCGTGACCGTGACCATGACTGGGGATGGAGCGGCCAGGCTTTGGGGATCCCAGGCTGAGGGCTATGAAACCTCAGCAATGACAGCACCAAAATGCAAAGTGGCCAACATTCCTTGCTTCTAGCAGAAGATGAGAACCGAAAGGAAGGGAGACACTGAACTCTGTGACGCAGTCTAGACTTCTTTGTGAAGCAGTAAAGGAAAATGTTTACCTGACGAAACTAAGTGAAAAAAAGAATTCAAAAGTGAATATACACACTTCTACTTCGTCTATGAAGGATTAACTGTGACAAGTACTGCGCTGCTACTTTGCACGCTATGTGACTAGCACTGCAGTAACAGCACAAGAAAGGGGGGAAGAAGGAATACAGCTGAGTAGGAGTAACACTTTTATATCTCACTAGAATTCGGTATTTATCTGAAATAGACTGAGAAGTTACAACAAACACTATAAACCCTTGAGCAGTAAGATAGTGACTCAAAAAATATGGTGAAAAAAATTTTAAAGGAACTAAAATACCACACTAGAACATATTCATATAATGTTAAAAAAAAAAAAAAAAAAAAAAACCCAAAAAAATTGCAAATGGATTAATAATCCAATCAAAAGGCAGGGACGGTCAGACCGGATTAAAAAAAAAAAAAAGAATTCAACAATATGCTACCTATAGGAGACAGACCTTAGATTCAAAGATACAAAAAGGTTGAAAGTAAAAGGATGGAAATAAACATATTCCCCAAATAGCAACCCTAGGAAGCTGAAGTGGCTATTCTAATATAAGACAAAACAGACTTTAGAACAAAAAATGTTATCTAGAGACAAATAGGAACATTTTGTAATGATAAAAGGTCAATTCACCAGGAAGAAAACCATTATAAACATAAATGCAACTAACAGACCTTCAAATACACAAAGCAAAACCAGCAGAATTTAAATAAGTGAACAATATAGCTGAAGATTTCAATACTTTACTTTCATTAATAGATACAAAAACCAGGCAGAAGACCAAAAAGGAAACAGAAGATTATAAGTCACCTAGACCTAAGAGACATCTACCAGCAGCAAAGCACATATTCTCCTTGAACACTTATGGAACAGAGGAAATTTGGCTAATTCACAAATATATGAAAATTAAACAAAACAGTTCTAAATAACCAACAGGTCAAAGAAGAAATCACAAGGGAATTCAGAAACTACTCAAAGGTGAATGAAAATAAAGACACAATATACGAAAATATATGGGATGTAGCTAAGGCCCTGCTTAGAGGAAAACATACACCTGTAAATGCATTCATTGAATACAAGAGTGAAAAGACAACCTACAGAATGGGAGAAACTATTGGCAAATCACTTATCTGATAAGAGACATATTAAAAATATATAAAGAATTCTTTTAGGGGTGCCTGGGTGGCGCGGTTGGTTAAGCATCTGACTCCTGATTTCAGGTCAGGTCGTGATCTCACGGCTCACGAGATCAAGCTCCGCACTGGGCTCCGTGTTGACAGCGCAGAGCCTGCTTGGGATTGTCTCTCTCTACCCCTCTATCCCCACCCTCTCAAAATAAAGAAACAAACATTAAAAAAAAAAAAAATTATTTTAAACTCAAGAAGTACGCAAACAGCCCAAATAATACATTTCTCTAAGATATACAAATGGTGAATATGCACATGAAAAGACACTCAACATCATTCACCATCAGGGAAACGCAAGTCAAAACCCCACCAGCTGTCTATTAGTCTCTGCATCGATGTACGCAGTAAATACACAAATTATTCAATAAACACAGAAAGAACAGAACAGTGGAGAAAAGTGGCATGGCAGACAGAGTTTCTCTCTACAGGCTAACCCGAGATAAACAATGTGACTCTGAACTCAGTAAAATCAGTAGCTTACTCCCTAGAAGCAGAGCTCACCCAGGTGCTAACAGTTAGACAAGGCTTCAGGCCTTTTAGGAACCTGTTTCCTAGCAGTAATCAGACCAACATCTGGAAGGAGGAGGCTAGGACTCTTGGCTTCCCCGGCAAGACCTCTTAAGAGAACTATCCATGGAGAAATGGCATTTCTCTGCTTGCTAGAGTTATGTAGTAGAGCTGGAGGAAAACCTGTAAAACAGGCAGCCCAGGGTACTGCACGTCCCTATGTTCTTGGTGCAGAGGAAATCCCAGAGGGATGAACGAACCAGGAGCCCCTCCCCGCCCCCCATCTCAGAGGAAGGCCTACTCTGATGGCCTGCTGCTTGATAGCAACGAGCAGCAGGACGGTAAGGTGGCTGCTTTCTCCCGGACTCACCATCCAAACACCTGTTGTTATACTTCTTATATGCCGTAATGGCATCATCCTTCTTCACGAAGACCACCTCTGCTACCCCAGGATGGACCAGCCGAGCCCTTTTGAGGGCTCCACACACACAGAAAAGCTCCTGCAAAGAACAAGAGGGGTTAGCAGCATCATAGGAGAATTTGGGGCCGTTATACTGCCTGCCTGCCGTTCACACACTCCAGGGGGCTCTGGGTAGACTGGTGGCTACACTCCAGTTGAATATGCCCAATGCCCAGGATTTCAGGGAGGTGCCATTTTAGGTGCCTCTCACTGTGGGACCAGATGAGGGGACAAGCTGAGCTGGCAGCAAGAAATGGGTCTGGGCTTATAAACCTTGGAGTCCCTCTGCCCCCACCAGGGCATCCCAAAGTCCTGCTTCGGCATCCACTGTCTCAACAGAATTTCTCTGAGAGCTCTGTCACGAAAAGGAACATGTAGGCTCATCACAGGTAGTGGTTGCTGTCACCTGGGAATGTGCAAGTTACTTCTCTGACAATGAGTTTTCTCTTCTGGGGGAAAAAGAAAAAAAAAAAGGAAGGTCTCACCTACTTCCCAGGGCTGCTGAAAGCCCAAGTGAAGTCATTTTTCAGGGCAGTGCTTTGTACACGTGTCACTGCCAGCACCATGTCCTCTGACGCCTCATCGTGTCTTGCAGAGCAGGAGGTGAGGCCAGAGAGGGAACATGGAAATGGCCCACGGAGGCCGACTCCCACCCATGCCGTTTCTGCACTAGTAACTCCCTTCACAAGGTTGTTATGAGGACAAAAAGGCTTACAAAAAAGTCACAGAATGATTTGGTTTATTTTATTTAAAAAATTTTTTTAAAAATGTTTATTTATTTTTGAGACAGAAGGAGACAGAGCGTGAACAGGGGAGGGGCAGAGAGAGAGGGAGACACAGAATCCGAAGCAGGCCCCAGGCTCCGAGCCGTCAGCACAGAGCCCGATGCGGGGCTCGAACCCACGAACCATGAGATCGTGACCTGAGCCGAAGTCGACGCTTAACCGACCGAGCCACCCAGGCACCCCAAGGAATGATTTGTTTTTAATGATAAAGTGGAAAATGTTAAATTCCAAAACCAAAATGTGGAACTGAATACTAAGTGTGATCCCAACTTCATTACTGCTGTTCTCCACACGTTACCTGTGTCGGTAAAGACGGGAGGGTGGCTACTACCAGCAGTTTACTCTGCGTGGTGGTGAGCACAGGCAGTCAGTTTCCACAACCCTGCATACAAAGTACCTGCCACCTAGTAAGTGCTCAATAGGGGCGCCTGGGTGGCTCTGTCGGTTAGGCATCTGGCTCTTGATTTCAGCTCAGGTCACTATCTCATGGTCCTGGGATGGAGCCCCGTGTCAGGCTCTGTGCTGACAATGCGGAGCCTGCTCTGGATTGGGGG
>NW_024412413.1:6551863-6579759 GCF_014898765.1 Herpailurus yagouaroundi | reverse complement strand
TCAAAGCCATCACACAGCAGTCACGTTTCACAACCGAAACCACCGTCAAGCGAGGCGGCCACTATGGGCTGTGACTGAATTTGGTGCGTTCGTTCCGTGATCTGACAGTTCACAGCTAAAGGGGGACCTGGACTTTTAAACTAATGGTGGGGTTTTTTGGCGCCCAAATGAAAACGAGGCAGACAAGCAGTGCCGGCTGGACCCGGCCGCCTGCTTCCCAGGTTTAGGTTCTGTCCATGAACTAAGGGTGGGACAGGACAGACCAGGGCAATCTAGAAAAGCCAACCACCAAGCAACACCAATCCATCCCATTCCTTTTACTTTGGAATCATCGTGAAAACCCCTGGAGGAGGCAGAAGTTCCAAAGGCTCACAGGAAGATAGGAACCACCGGACTTTACGCCACGGAAGAAGAGGATCTCATCTGAGACCCATCCAGCACGGTGCCCTGGCCCTGATTTAGAAGTTGTGAAGAAGAGAGTTGACACAGCCGGTCCGACTGCTATCTCCTCAAAGACCGGCTTCCAAGGCTGCGTCCTGGCTGGTGTCTGGGAACTTGGAATTTGGGACTCCCACCACCCTAATCGATAAGAGTGGTTCACTGAGCCTAAACTGTGCAAACGATGTGGTTTATGCTGAACACCTGCTTTCCTCCGGGGCATTTTGGAATGCTGGTACGCACTGGCAGAGGGTGCCTATGTAACTAGTTCCTAATAAAAACCCTGGCACTGAATCTGTAATGAGCTTCCCTGGTTTCACGCGTCACAACTCGTTGCTGGGAAAGAGAGTGCATCCTGACTCCACGAGGAGAAGAATCCAGAAATTTGCACCTGGACCCCCGGCCTTTGCCCCACGAGCCTTTCCCTTTGCTGATTTTGCTTTGGATCCTGTAATAAACCCTGGGCCTGACGTGACTCCACGCGGAGTCCCGTGAGCCCTCCTAAAGAACCAGCAAACCTGGCGGTGGTCTTGGGGGCCCCTGACACAGAAGCAGCTTGAGATGTAAGATTCTGGCAGGATACAGTACTCACCACGATGTCCTCCTCAGTGACTCGAGGGTGCAGATTGTTCACTGTCATCTTGGTGCCTTCCAAGGGGCTGAGGACAGGCTGCCAGACAAGACAGTTAACCAGAAGTCACACAACAGCTATGCGCTCAACAGCAGCACGTGCTCTGGGCCAGCGGCCAGGAAGGCCCAGAGGAAACCCCCCTAGAGGCCCCACCACCCCATGCTAAGGGCCAGAACCTCTCATCACCTCCCAGATATGCCAGACACTTTCAGGCCTCTGAGCCTCTCCACGGAATGCCACTCATGTTTCAAGACCCACCCGGCTCAGGTGGACCTTCTCCTTGAAGCCTTCCCCGCTTGCCCAGGGGACCAATGCTCTGTCCTCAGTGCTCCCGGCAGCTCTCCTCTGGACAGACCTCCGTTCTACCGCCAGACAAAACTGCTCTGTCTGCACCTCTGTCCTCCCCACTCGCCTGCAGGCAACCGAAGGGCAGGGGCCACCGGGCCTCGGTTTGCTCGCTTGTGAAATGGAGGTGGCCACGTCCGCCTACCTCACGGAGGTGCCGTGAGGACGCGACACGGTACGCACAACACACTGCCCACCCAGCACGGCCTGACTCTCCACCGGTATGCTCGCTTTCTCTCCTTCACCTCACCTCAGCAGGCGGCAGCTCTTTGGGAGGCTCCTCCTTGTTCACTAGCGTCCGAGACATGTTGGTCAAGGCTTTTGTTCGAACAGAGGAGGGGAGGGCAGGAGCTGTGTATGCATCATTCTGAACCACTTTGGTGAGAGGGAGGGCCTTGGACACGGAGAACTTGGAACTGCTCAGCCCGGCCTAAACAAGAGGCAGACAGGAATCTGAGGGGCTAGAGAAGAAGGGGAGAGAAAAGCCCTAAGGGGCTCACGACCGCCACCCCCGAGCCCTCCCGGCTCCGCAACTCCCTTAGAGGTCTGGAGCCAAAAAAGGTTGCCAGGGACTTCCCCCAAGGAACGGGCGGGAGGGGAGAAACACAGTTTGTGCTCACAGAAGCCACTCTCTAGTGCAGAAGTCCTTGGTGAGAAACTTCCACGCAGGCCTGATCTGAAGCCACAGGCCGACCCATACCATGTAGGCTTTATGAAAACCCTATGATTTGGGGCTAAGCAGAAGGCCGAAAGTTTGGGGTCAAGTTCATTCCCAGACCTGCTTCTCACACAATGGGCTGATTATCAGTTCTGCGCTGGCTAGGCACAGGAACCCACCCTTAAGAAGGCCCAGACTCCCAGCTTTTTGGTCCCCGTTTCGACCACACAGAGGCACCACGCAGAGCCCTGGCCCGCTCAGCTCCCAGACCGTCAGGGACAGGCTGCCAGAGTTGGTAGGTGCAGACCAGCGGACGCAGTTCCCTCCCTCCCTGCTGTCCCTGACGGGGGATGTGGTCCCTTGGATATATAAGCCGGTCAACTCCCGGGTGTTAGCGCGTCTGAGGAAAAAGATGTCGGAGGCAGAAGCGGCAGGGCTGATTCACCAGCTTCTCTGAATCAAATGACGTGTCCACTCCTCACGCTCGACTCCACATTTCTCAAGCTGCTGAGTCTTGAGAGCCAGTGCAGTGAGTGTAGGGGTTATACGCAGGGCCTGGGAGCCAGACTGCTTGAGCTGGAATCTCAGATCCACTATTTATAAGCTGGGTGATACTGACTGTATTTAACCTCTCTGTGCCTGATTCCTCATCTGTAAAACAGGAACGACAGTAGTACCCACCTCACCGGGTGGGTGGGAAGGGGAGTCTTAAATTGGTTCACACAAACCCTGCATTTTTTCAATCAGGGTGAGCCACAAACGGAGCCAGCCGACACCCCCCCGGCAGCAGACCTCAGCAATGCAACCAGTGCAAAGGCCCAGTGCCTGTAACAAATCGGCAACCTTCAGCTTCACGTATCACTTTAAGAACTTCAGCGGCAACCAGGTGCAAACTGGTCCGCACATTTCAACGCAGTGACAATACGGAGTCTTTGGGTCTCTGCAGGCCAAACAAAGGCCCTTGGCTCGGGTGGCCCCCGGCCGCCCTCCCCGTAACTGACTATACCCGCTGACGCCGGCCTCCCTGCCATGCCAGATACTGCTCTCTCTGCTTCTCTGCGTGGCATCTGACCAGCACCCAGTCTTGCCCTGCAAGCGGGCTGCACGTGGTGGAGAGCACAGGCAAGGTCGTTTATTCTTGCTCACACCGACTGAGGGAGTCCAGTTTCAAAAATGGAACTGGAGGGAAGGAGAACACACAGAACGTTCTGCCACAGAGGAAAGAAAACGGGATGCCCTCCCGTGTGATCTCACATTTCCCCCGAAGTGCCTCCAGCAGCGACCGGAGGGTGTGGCCCCACACTTCACCAGCTGCGGGCCCTTGAACACAATCACCGGCCACTCTGGTCTCAGCACTTATGAAATCAGCCACTGGATCAGTTCCAGTTCTGAAAACCTTAGGACCCAAAGGAAGAAAGATTTCGGAACTGAAAGGCCATACACTCGCCCACGTCTCCCACCCACCCGATCTGCTATGCATGGCGAGTGCAGGAAAAACATAAAATGCCTTACCACGTGGTGGAGAAAGCTGCTTGAGGCTGCAAATTTCATCTGTTTACTGGGAATGGGAGCTACAGCGTCATCATCGTCCTCCAGGTCGTATACGTTCTGAAAAGAAAGAACGAACAGCTAACGTGGCCTGCAGGCTCTCGAAGACCTTTGGAACAAGGACAGCAAGACATGGAGGCGAATGATGGATGGAAAAGCGGGTGTGTGTGTGTGTGGGGGGGTGCCTGGGGAGACTGGCCCGGGAGGCCAGGGTTCAAATCCTGATAGGCTGGCTCCTCACCCACAAGGACCCCACGAAAGTGCTGCAACCTCCAGGTACATTAGAGTTTCCTCTCCACAAGTGGGCAACACCTAGAAACACTTGCGATGTTTGTTTACAATCTTGGCTTAGAAAGTCCATCCCAGGCAGTCTGGCCTACAGAAATAAATCCAACCCCTAGAAAGAGCTCCAGCCACAACCATGTTCACAGAAGGATTTCTAACAGTGAAAATTACAGGAAAATGGCTTAAGTAAACTGGAACATCAGCTCAAAGGACTATGCAGTTATTAAAAACGTTCACAGTAAATGTGAATCAGAGAAGTGCTTGAGTTATAAAGTGCAAACAGAATGACAGAAAATCGAATAATGATATAACCACAACTATAGCTATGCATTAACTAAACAATAATGACACTTAAAAGGAACCAGGGCAGAATTTCAACAGCAGCTGGCTTTGGAGAGCAGGACCAAGAGGGACTTTTTTTTTCCTTTTTAATCTTTCTCTGTTTTGCAGTGTTCTGTATTAAGCACATACTACTATTTTTAATGTTTATTTTTGAGAGAGATAAAGAGACAGAGTACAAGCTGGGGAGGGGCAGAGAGAGAGAGAGAGAGAGAGAGACAGACACAGAATCCGAAGCAGGCTCCAGGCTCTGAGCCATCAGCGCACAGCCCAACGCGGGGCCCAAATCCACGAACCGTTGAGACCATGACCCGAGCTGAAGTCAGACGCTTCACCAACTGAGCCACCCGGACGCCCCCCGCACACACTACTTTTATAATAAAAAAGAGAAGACTTTCAATCTGCCTCTCTTCCCCTTAAATACTCACCCCCCCACCCCCATAAGAAGTTTCTTTTTAAAAGTCATAAACTGCAAGAAGCTAAATGTAATTTCTCCAATTCTTCACACTGGGAACCTTGGCCAGGCCTCAGTTCACCCACTCAGAAGAGTCCATCAAAACACACACGTGTGCACACACTCTCTCTCTCTCACCTGCTTGGCCGGGTGGTTATTGACAACATTGATCCTCATTCCAGCAGGATGGGTGTGAAGGGGTGCCATGGCCTTCTGCTGTGGAACCTAGAAAACCCACAGACCAGAATTCATCCCCTGGGGTCCACATGTGTCCTCCATGCGTCAGGAATCACTGAACTTGAAGTAGGGTAGTGCTCAGTTTGGGTCTGTGGTAAAAAGCCCTAGAGTGCCTCATGTCCAAAGCAGGAGTGACAGAAAGCCTCGTCATCCTGCTCGACGAGCCTGGCTCGATACATCCGCAGCCGCTACTCCTGTCACCAAGGTTGCTGCGAAGGTTGAAGGATACTGTTTTCACCCCCCTGGGCAGCTGTGCTAGCGGCCAGGGCACGGGACAAGGAGTCGGGTGTGACCAGGCTCCTACCCGGTCCTCCCATTCACCGGTTGCGCTAGCCCTGGGCACCATAATTCACAATTGAGACCTCGAGTCTTCTCTATAAAACTGGGGTAATGGGGCGCCTGGGTGGCTCAGTCGGTTGAGCGTCTGACTTCAGGCCGGGTCATGATCTCACGGCTTGTGAGTTCAAGCCCCGCGTCGGGCTCTGTGCCGACAGCTAAGAGCCTGGAGCCCACTTTGCATTCTGTGTCTCCCTTTCTCTCTGCTCCTCCCCAGCTCATGCCCTCTCTCTTTCAAAAATAAATTAAAAACAAAACAAAACAAACAACTGGGGTAATGATCCCAGAGTTGCAGGAGAAATAAGTAAGTGCCTGCCACACAGCGCGTGCTCCACGGCGTCCGTCCTCTCCCTGCTCTTCCCTCCATCGCTAGCTCTCTTGAGAACGTCACTTACTTCTGCCGCGGCCCCCTTTCCTCTCCGCGAAACTCGCTGAAAACCCCGCCTCCCTCACAGGGTTACTATCCAAACACTCGGGAGAGCTGTCATTTTGCCCAAACACTCCTGGCCCCCACCGCCTGTTCCCGCCTTCCCAGGAGAGCCACGCCTACCTGGATGGTTTTGGTGAGCTTCAGGGCAGGGGTCACTGTCCCAATGGGTGGGCTCATGAAGGCGGCTGGGGAGTTCCGCTTCAAGCTGATCTTCTCCCGGGCATCGGCCACCTGGCGGGGCTTCTGGGGCACTGCGCTCTGCTGCTTGCGGGAGTTCAGCATCTCTCTGGCATCCTGCACTTTCCCTTTGATCCGGAACCGAGCATCTTTCTGCAGAAGCTTTTCCCGGGCATCCTTGACTCCCAGCTTGAGCCGGGCGTCCGAGAGGCCGATCTTCTGCCGGGCATCAAACCTCTGCTGGAAGGTGGCTGTGCGTGCTGGCTGGCTGAGAAGGCTCTGCTGGGTCCCAACACGAGATCGAACACCTCCAATTCCTGGTCTGGCATTGAGACTGCAAGTACAAATTGCACATTAAGTGGATCTGGGTGTCGAGAGTGGCCCATGGAAGTAGAGCCATCGTAATACTGGGAAGAGAGGGAGTTTCTGGAGAAACCAGAAGTCTGCTCGCTGAGCAAACAGGCTTATGTTGAAACTTCTTTTCTGGTTCATGACTTTTAACTTTGCATTGCAAATAAAATTCGGAAGAGGGGCCTGGCGGTTTCGATCACCAGGTAACACACTGGTTTCCTCCCTAGACCAGATGTTCTGAGACGTCATTAGGAACAATAACCTCCAAATGATGCTGGTCCCAAAAAAAGGCATATCCCCCAAATATTGTAACCCCACACAGGGGAAGAACGACTTCAGTTTCCATAGTTCTTCACAGGCTTGCTCTCAGTCAGCCCTCTCAGCACCCTGTGGGGTGGGTCAAACAGGCTTGGAGAGATTCAATGATAAACAAAAGACACCAGCCTGCCTTCGGCGGTCCAGGTCTCCAGGGCCAGCACAAGATCCCCACTGGGCTGGGAGCAGGAGCCACCCGCTAACAGGTAGAAAAGAAAAACAGCCACTTTGTCTGAATTGTTTCCACTCACAACACTTCTGACACCAAAAGTGTGGGTGTTCTCCTGACATCAACGCTTCTCAAACCTTCTAGACATCACCGGGTGTCCTATGATTCAACTCTGACACAACATACCCAGAGTCTGCGCAGACCCCACAGGTTACGGGCTCAGTCCCCCAAGACAGCCCTCACTTCAGATGCCACTCCCAAGTCCTGGGCTTCCCATCCTTCTGACAGACTAAAACTGAGGGGGACCCACGCCCGCTCCTCAAGTTCGGTAAGTTGCTAGAGTGGCTCACAGAATGCAGCAGAAACAGTTTACGTGCTACCATTAGTTTGTTATGAAGGATACAACTCAGAAACAGCCAAATGGAAGGGGTGCGGAGTTCCCATGCCCCCTTGGGGTGCACCACCCTCCCAGCACATACACGTGTTCACCAACCCAGAAGCTCCCCAAATTCCACTGTACAGGGGTTTTTATAGAGGTTCCATTATATAAGCAAGGTTGAATGGCTGGTCATTGAGGACAGCCTCCGTCTCCCTGGAGGGCGGGGGGCGGGGAGGACTGCAAGTTCCAATGAACCATGCCTAGGTCTTCCTGGTGACCAGCCCCCATTCTGAAGCTAGCCAGGGACCCAGCAAAAGCTACCTCATTAGAACAAAAGATGCTCCTACCACCCTTATAACTCAGGGTTTTAGGAACTGTGGGCCAGGAACCAGGGATAAAACCAAGTATGTGTTTATCACACTCTGCAACAACTAAGAATGTCAAATTCAGAAACTGTTAAAATCGGAAATGAACCAAACTCCATTACACAGGCCTCATTTGCTTGCGGGGTTCCTCTGTTGGCCCTTCAGTGGCTCGTGAGTAAAGAGAAGGCTCTTCCAAGTACAATCCTGGAAGTCCTTCCTGGGGTCCGCAAGCTTCTCCCTCACCCCCCGTGCCCACCACACCACGAGGCCGGTCTACTCCACCCGCTGCCGCCACCACCACTGCCCTCACCCTCGCGGAGGGTGCCCTGCCTGGGACTCTGGCTCCCAAGGCAACATCTCCTCTGAGGGAAACCCTCCTTCTCTGCTTGTTCCGGGACAGCCCTCCTCTGTGCCTCCAACTCCATCTGCTTGTTTTCTCTTCCCCACTGGACTGGGAGGGGAGATCGGGGCTCATTCTGTTTCAGGGCCCGGTACTTTACAGGCGGTGCTGAAACCTGGCTGAGCTAAGTTAGAAACTCTGGTGGAGCTGCTTAAAAACACAGCTGTCTAGACTCCGTCCTCACAGCTCCTAAATCCAAAATCTGGGTGAAGGCCTGGGCATCTGCACTTTTGACTCCATAGGTGGTCCTGGATTAGACGGCAGTGTTCAGAATCTCGGACCTGGGGTCAGAAGGCAAAATTCTGCTGAACAAACAAGTTCCCGTATGGCCTCCCACATCTGTGTCCAGGCCTCCCAGGAGGCCTCCTAGTACTCCCGCGGGCCCCCGCAGCCGCCTGGGGACTGTCCCGCAGCTCCCGCGCTCACAGCAGGAGCGTACCCAAAGAACCAGCCAAGGCAAGCCTGGACTTTCACCCGGTTATCCTCAGACTGGAGGAAACACACCTGCTGCCCCCAGCATGCCAGAACACTGCCCGAGACCGTGATGCGCGGACCAATTTTCTTTGGAAAACAGCAAATTATTTTAGGATTTAAATACTTTCCAGTGGGTCTATACAGGAACTGGGTGGAAGAGAGCGGGAAAGGATCATTTACAGAACTGATCCGATTAGGTTTAAGGTGGGGGTGGGGCTGCTTGTCCGTCCCTGTCCCGTCTTCTCCTGTAGAGGCAGGGGCTTTAAAAAAAAAAAAAAAAAAAAAAAAGGCAAAGCCAAAAGGCTGGGGTGTTTAGGGAGGCCAGCAAGCACGACGAGGGAGAGAGGAACAGACAGCACCCCCCACCCCCCTGGAGTGGCCTGCCCTCAGTTTCACGGTCAGCGAGGTCTCGGCAATAGTGGAGCTGGGCTTTCTGGCGGCACCGAAACCCACAGCTACTGGAGGGGCCCCTGGTGTTTATGGAGGGAACAACACCCGCTTCCTAATAAAGCCCCACCCGCAGGCCCAACTAGCCGGTGAGGTGACCCCACTGTTTTTGTTTGTTTTTTAATGCCTTCAGCTCCCTACATCTCCCTACACCCATCAAAGAAAAGCAACAGGCTGTCTGTGCAGACCAGGAGCTACGACTGAAGGCCTACTCATAAAATGGGGAAAAGGATTTTGATCAACCTTTACTGCCCAGATCCAGGAGAAACCAGTGTCAGTGGAAAGCACTCCAGATAAAACTGTCTGCTTACCACACAGGGGACCTCTCTGAAGCCACAGGCTTTGGGCTGGGGAATCAAGTCACCACACAGAGCATGGTGAGGAGCACTCCCGCTCTAGGAGAGGAAGGCTCACGCCTGTGGGGACACCACGAGCCGCCAGACACACCTGTGGGGCAGCGAGAAGACTTAGACGCGGCCCCGGGTGTTTGGGAAGAGCAGAGGGTGTCAAAGGTCACACAAACAGCCCACCGTAGCCTGCAGCCTCTTTGCCCTCGCAGCTCCGGTGGGTTCCCCGGTTCCTGCCCTCCTGAGCACTCCCTCCTCGCCTCCCGGCTGGCCGGAAGCTTCCCTCCTTGGGGGAGGTCAAGCCCAGTTGCCGGCGCTGAATCACAAGGACCTGTTCCCAAGCCCGCACCTCCTGCAGCACGAAGAGCCTCTGTAAACCCTGCCATCTCCTCACCTGGGTCAGCCCTGCACCAGGGGAATAAAAAAAGGCTCAAAGAGCTTTCCAGTTGTGAGCTCCCGCCAAGTGGTGTCAGGGACCCTACAGCTGCCCCACCCCCGTATATTCTCCTTTCACGCTCACAACTGTGAGGATTAGGTTATTATCCACATTTCACAGAGGATGTCCTGGTGAAGGCTGGTCTTCACTGCATCTACTTAAAGCACCAATAAATGAAGCATGGGTCAAGGATAAAGACCAGAGACTGAGGAGTTGAAGAAGGGGGAGTGCTGTCCCAGGCTAAGGAAGATCTTAGGCCCCCAGACCCGTCCAGGACCACAGCACACTCCCTAGTGACCAGGGGGTGAGCACACACACACCGAGCGTGGCACGGCGTGCTCACTCTGGCCCCATGTGCCACACTGCCTGTCTGGCAGGAAAGGCCACCGAGATGCCTCGGGCCGGTCTTTCTGTCTCCGTGAACAGCACAAAAGGTCCATCGGGGAGGGAGGGCATGTAGTTGTGGATGTGGGAGCGCGAGTGAGCCGCTTCCCCGCAGTCCCCCGCACTCGATCCCCAGTCCTTTCAGCTCCTTTCCCAGCAGCTTTAGGGGCTTCAGTGTGCAGGCTTTTTATAATCGCCGCCCCTCCTCCTGCATGAAAGGACAGCCATTCATCCCAGCGGGCAGCAGCGCTGGGTACAAGGCAGGCATTAGTCATCAGGAATTTTTCAAATAAACACTCCCGCTAGGTCCGGGTCTCCAAAACACAGAGTCCGTGGTGTTACCCTCCGGTTCTAAGAACCGCCCGAGGGCTCCCTAACAAAGCCCAGCCCCTCAGCGGAGCCTCTGGTCTGGCCCGGCTTCTGCCTGCAGCCTCACTGCAGACTCGCCCGAGGTCCCCGAAACACGTTCTGGCCTCGGCACTTGTTGGGAAGGGGCGGGGGAGGTTTTGAGCAAGTCTCTGGACTCTGAACTGCCCCACCCGGCTCTGCCCTGGCTCCGGAGCCCCACGGGGTCCTGGGGAGAGCGCTGTGGGTGAGAGCCAATGCCCCCACCCTGGAATCTCAGCGCCTGCCCCGGACCTCACTGGAGCCCGGGTGCTCTCCCCCACACCCTGACCCGAGCCGGCTCTGGACAGATGTCTAGTCCAAGGATCCGGGCCCATTAGTGGGGCCCTGGGTTGTTATTATAAAGTGGATTTTAATCCACGGGCATCTCTGGGTCACGGTTCATGTGTGTCGAGGTCATCTTTATGTGGAGGAAACACACTTTAGTTCTGTTACACGAGAGTCAGTTCTGAATTAGGGGCTTCACGGACACAAAGAAACAAGGTACCATCATCCCCTTACCCTCCAAGAGACTCTTGTGCAGATGTTTTGTTTTAAATCACCATTCTTCCCCTCCAAGTTACATAACGACTAACTTTCCTCCTCTTTGCTTCAGGTCTACAATTCCTTTATCTTATTTCAACAAGGAAACAAACCCCAAGTACCAGGAACAGAGAGCCCTGGCCTGAAAAGCAGACCAACCTCCTTCCCCGTGGCTCCCAGGACTCCCCAGACAGGGCATCCGGCCCAGAGCTGCTCAACTCCAGCATACTCAAGGTCCAACCTTCCCACTAAGACTGCCTGCCGCCTTAGATGAACCTTCCCTAACCAGGAGGCGGCAGTGGACGGACAGCTGTCATCTGCGAGCTAAACTCAGAGCGGGCGACTTTGCTAACGTGACCAGCAGTATGCTCAGATCTTAAGGAAAAAAACGACGAGAACGGGCCCGCACTGCAGCTGGTGCCCAGTGCCCTCCTGGGGAGCCTCATCCATGGGCCTTGAGCAACTGAAGTCCCCAGGGAGTTCTGTGCAGGGGGAAGGACAGCGCCCCGCCGTGGCTGAGTGAAGTATCATTCTCTCCCTTTCTCTACTTTCACATTAATCATGGAAATCTTTTGATTAATGGGGGTGGGGTGGGGGCAGGTAGTAACAAGAATGACCCATTTCTTGGCTCACAAGGTGTGATGAACACAAAACAGAAAGACTGCTCTAAAGAATGAATACATTCCATGACCTGTGGGGAAAGAGGTGATTTACATCTCCACCGGTTCTTTTGCTATTTCCACTAAGAAGAAAGTTTTCGGGGACAGTCACAGGTTCCACATAAACCAGCAAGCACAAAGTTCTTCCTGGGACCTCCATGCACCATCATTCCACAGTCCCAGGAAGGGGACAGTTCTTCCAGCAAGCATGTAGGACAGGATACAGTTGCTGTAGGAAATGACATTTGTTCACTGAAATAAGCTCAGACCTTTCAGTTCTTGACAGGGACACCCTGGCTGTAGTTTCTGTTGGCTTTGCAAGTAAAATAAAAATGAAGTTTCCACCAGGTTTAATCCAAACACAGCACGCATACTAGCCTCTGTCTGCACGGTCCCCCCTCCAATGTTCACATGATAGCAAAGTAATACTGTCTCACATATCGTGACACAAAATTGGATGTTGCTTCTTAAAAGCCTTCCATAATGATGACCATAACTAACATGTATCAAACACTTAGAACCATCAAATACTCTGAAAGTACTGTAGACAGATTAATTCACTTAGTCCTGACAGTCACCCAAGAAAAGAATCATCCACATTTTATAAATAAGAGAGGTAAGGAATGGTTAAGTAACTTGCACAAGCTCACGTGGACAGTGAGAGAAGGGAACTCAAACTTCACAGTTTGACTCCAGGGTTACCTACCGACCCCCGCCCCCCCCCCCCCCCCCCCCCGGGGGGGGGGGGGAGGGGTTTGGGCATCTACTCCTTTAAGGAAAGATCCACAATAATTGCCAACATTTGCTGAACGCTCACTACCTGGTACAAACTTTAAAATATACGTTTTTGTATTCTATCTAATCTTCTCAGCAACCTGCCAGGAACCAGTCTTACAAACGAGGGAGCTGCCCAGCTCAGAAGTCATCTCGCCAGGGAGGCACAGAACCCAACAATGGGCCCAGAAGGGCACCGGGCCTGCCTGCTCGCAGACAGGTGTTCATCCCACGGATCCCCCACCCAATGCCCAACATGAGACTCTGTGCACCTCCACGCTAAAAAAAAAAAAAAAAAAAAGTACAGGCCCAACAGACGGTACAGACCACCCGCAGTCAGGGCCGTGGGGGAGCTGATGGCATATGCGCGTGTCCTGGGAAGCTGGTTCATTCAGCAACCGTCCAGCAAATCTATGAAACCCAGGTGGATTCACAAGTGGCCAGAGGACCCAGCACCAATTCCACACCAGTTATTGGAGGGGAAGACCCGGGAGAGAACAGCTGAGCAAATGAATGCCTCCTGTGCGCCTGTTGCAAAGGAGTAGCCAGGTGGAGTGCTGGCTGCTGAGTTCTGCAGAGGAGGCAGCAGGTGTAGTGGACATGTGGGTGGGGGTGGGGGGCTGGGGTGGAATCTCCCTTTCAGTTAGCAACAGCGAGGATCTAGTTTCTAGCCACAGGCACCAGGGGGATATTAACAAACATCTGTTGGGTGAATGACATGGGAGAAAACAATATCTACAGCCAGTATTTTACAGCCAATTGAGGAAGACACCTGAATTAGTGCGGGAGAACTGTTGGCCACGTTCCCACTCACTTCTTCATACAGCTGAACTGGAGCCCATAAAGGCTGGAAAGGACTAACAATACTTAAGGGTCCAGAGGAAGTCTGGGGCACATCACTGCAAATCGTCTCCTCACTCAGATCCAGAACAGTCTACTCTGACAACTGGGAGTTACAAGCATCGAGAAGCTCTAACCTCCGGCCAGTTCCACCTGTTTTGTTGTGTTTTTTGTTTGTTTTTTTTTTTTGCCCAGGCCTGAGGTCAACTCAGCCAGCTGCTAAAGGGCACTCAGCCCCGATTGTCAGCTCTTCGTGGCCTCGGGCAAGTCTCTCCAACCTCTCCCGGCCTCAAGCTCTTCATCGGCAAAATGGGGAAAATCTCAGTACCTGGCCGGTACGGTTGCGAAAAGAGCAAATGGGACGAGAGATACTCGAAAGCGCTTGCAGAACTTGAAACGCCGCACCTCGGAGGCGAGTGTTAGAGGCAGCGGGGCCGGGAAGCGCACGCAGGATTTGGAAGTGAAGCTCTGGGTTTGAGACTCGGCTTCGGCGGTGGCGGTAACAGATCGGAGGAGTCCGAGCAACTCACTTCCCCGCTACACTTCAGTCGTCCTAACTCTAAGGCCGAGCAGGTATCGTGGAGCGGCGGGGCCCACGTGCAGGTCTTCCCACGGGAGGGGGCCGTGCGCGGAGACCCCCCCCCCCAGACCCTTCCGTCGGGGACGGCCCCTCCCCCCGCGCGACCTGCCCCAGCGCGACCCCCACCCCCCACCCCAACCCCCGGGGCCGCTCCCACGAACCGGGCGCCCCGGCCCCGCCGCGGCCAGCGGCTTCCCTGGCCCGCCAGGGCGACGGCGCCTCCAGCCAGTGGACGGTCGGGCGGCCGGGCCCGCAGCGGCGGCGGGGCCTAGCCAATGAGGAGCGCGGCTGCGGCAGGGGGCGGGCGCAGACGGCGCTCCGCGTCGCTCCCGGGCCGCTCCCTCCCCCGCCCCGAGCCCCGCTAGGCCGCGGGCCCTGAGCACCGAACGGAGAAAAGGCTGCTCACCGCCCCTTCGTCGCAGCTCCGCGCTTCCGGATGAGCTCGTCCAGGGAGATGTCCGCCATCTTGCACCGCCGAGCGAGCCGCGAGCCGCTTACACTCCAGCCCTCGAGCCCGCCCCTTCGGCCGCTCAGGAGCAACTAGCTGCTTCCGGCGTTCGGCCGACGAACTCTCGCGACAACTCCAACAGGGCAAAAACCGGAAGGGGCGGAGAGCTCCCCGTGAGCCTTTGCGACGCCGCTGCTTATCTGCATACGGCGGTCGGGGGGCCTACGGCTCCCTGTTCTCCTCAGACGAAGAAATAAAATGGAAAGCGACATAAAAACTTAACTAGTGAATGAGACGAACTGCAAAGGAATCGGGCTCTTAGTTCAATGCTCGACTCTGATACTCACCGTAGGGCAAATGAGAATGGAATTTATTACCCTGGGAGTAACATGCGCTCCTCTTTATGCCTTAAACTTATGAGTAAGGAAAATAACGATTCGGGGTGACGCCCGAATCCTCACTGCTAATGTGAGACGAATTTTTGAGCGGGTAAAGGTTGCCCCTAAGGTGACCCGCCTACTTTGCGGGATGCCTGGGAGTCGCGATCTGCCCGTCCTCCTTCTAATCACTGAAAAAAACAGACCAGTGTCTTCTGGTTAAGTATCAATTTTAAGAGTAGGTAGTTTCTTGCAAAGTAAGAGCTTAGGCTGCAGAAGGGTTTTTCGGTGCCTGTCAGCCCCGCCCTTGGCATTTATTATCCCCGGTTTTTTTTTCTTTGTCTTGCTAAGTTGGCCCGGTGTTTCGATTTAGTGATTCACGGACTGCCTTCCGCTTGGCGACCGTAGCCAGTTTCTTGCCCCTGGAATCCTAGAATAAGGACAGCTGCCTACTTGTGGGTTAGAGCGAAAGATGCCTGCGGCTACCGGCTGCATACAGTAGGCGCTCGCGTTGCAGCTCACGGGGTGACAGCTGGAGGACCCCTTGGGTCCCCTCGAGCCGCGCTTCTTGGCGGTATGGCTTTCACCAGCAAATTGCTTCTCCTCGTTATGCTGCGGTTTACTTGATCTATAAAATGGGGCAAATAGCAGGTCGTTGCGAGGGGTGCGTGATAGACTGAAAATCTTGGACACGCGGAATTGCCTTTGGTATAGAAGAGGCCGCCCCAGGACCCAGCGCTAAGCCCGGCACGAGGTAAGTGTCCAATATGTTTGTTGCTTGATCAGTAGAAAAAGAAAATAATTATAATGCACGCAACGTCTTTAGAACAGCCAAGAGCACGTACTGTGCTGAGTTACTAATTTCTCAGTCCGGTGATGCCAGCGGAGTTACTGTCGACCGAACACGCCACCATTCAGACTGACATCAGAAGCTCTGCGGGCAAGGGCTGATAAAGCTGGAGGGCTGGGCACCAGACCGAGGAAGGGAATCCAAGTCCCATCAGCGCAGCCGCGGTGGGGTGCTGGCTGGCCTTCCCTTTCTTAGCTCTAGAGCGGGACCTCTAGCCTCTCCCTTCCTTCCTCCTTCCAGGAATTGCGGGGAGGGGGACCAGGTAGAGGAAGGGAGGGTCCCAGGCTCGCCTGCTGGGCAGGTGCAGAGGCACGAGGGAGGGGCCAGGGGACCGCGGGAGTTAAGGCCCAGACACGCCTTAAGGGCGATGTAAAACAGTGACCGAGGGGTTATTTTTTAAGCCAGTTCAGTAAGGTAAAGAATTGAGATCAGCTGTCAGCGGGTGGCCCTCCCCGGAGGCATTTCGGAGCTCCGTAGGGTGGTGTCGGCTGGTCGGCCGGACTGGGATCCGGGAATCCTGTCACGTGGCGGTTGGGGACTAGGGTGTGGCAGTCCTGAGGCGTGGGCCCTCCCCACGCCTGCCGCATTCCAGGAGGGGTGAGGCCTGTTACGGTTCTCCCAGCCCGGGCTTCGCTCCATTTCGCTTAAGAAGAGCACGCAGGACTTTTTGCCCAGTGTGAACAGGCACGGGGTTGCCGGGAATGCAGCCGCGCCATAGCCAGAGGAACTGGGTCCTGCTATGTTTGGAAACCCACCAAGAACGTTGCCCCGCCTGGGAAATCCGGGCCCCTGTCAGCGGGGACTGGGGGGGAGTCAGGTTGCATTTAGGGGCTGTGACAGTCCAGGGACTCCGCGCCTGGGCACACCCCTGCCCACCCTCCTTCTGGGGGACATGGGCCAGCATTTACACACTGAAATGTGCATCATTTTGTAAGTTCCTTTCCTTTCTTGCTCTTTTATAATACAGCTGGAGATTTGTGTTGATTTTTTAAAATTCTGTGTGTAGGCTGGCGATATTCCCTGCGAATTCACTTCAGGAGGCTAAAAGGGTCTGTTATAAATGTCACTTTAATTTGTTTTTTAATGTTTCCTTATTTTTGAGAGAGACACAGAGACAGAGCACGAGTGGGGGAAGGGCAGAGAGAGGGAGGCACAGAATCTGAAGCAGGCTCCAGGCTCCAAGCTGTCAGCACAGAGCCCAACGCGGGGCTGGAACCCACGAACTGTGAGATCATGACCTGAGCTGAAGTCGGATGCTTAACCGACTGAGCCCTCCAGGCGCCCCTGTAAATGTTACTCTGAAAGGGTGGGAGTCAAGAGAGGGTAGAGACTCATGATCACTCACCCATTTTATGGGTGGGGAAACTGAGACCGGGTGAGAGGGTAGAGACCAGGTCCAACCCATGCCCTTCTCAGCTCCTGGGAACAGCCCTTCGTGAGCTCAGGCAGGTTCTGACCCTCAGGCCTGTTTTCTCATCCTCCCAAAGGGACCAGAATTGAGGAGACCTAACGCGAGTCCAGTGCTCTGCAGAGTCCCCAGCACATGGTAGGGGTGCAGAAGGGATTCCCAGGCCAAGCCCTTTGCTGCCCCAAGGAGCCCAGCCCTGCTCCAGGATGCGGCCAGGGCCAAACAGAGGTAAGAGAAGAGAGGAAAAAGGGGCCCCCAGGCCTGTGGCTTGGCTTCAGGCGTTTCTTCCAGTGCACTTCCCACCCCACCCCCACTCCCCTCCAGCCACACCGACCTTCACAGTGTTCCTGAAGCCATCCGGCAGACCTCTGCCCCAGGGCCTTTGGACCTGCTGGTCACACCCTCTAGAACACTGCTAGTTTGCCTCCTTTCCAGCTTCATTTCCGCTGTCCCCTCAGCCACCTGCTTTCTTCCATCTGTTTCTTGACGTTAATCCCACAAGCTTGCTCCAAACCCAACGCCTCTGCACTCCCCGTTCCTGCCACCTTGAACACCTATCCCTGCAGAGGCAGCTTCGTTGTCTCTTCAGAGAAACCAGCCCTCATTCCCACGTTGCCTTGTGGCCTAATTTGTCTTGGCATTCACCGTTTCACTCATGACACCATCTGGTACTTGGCTTAGGACTTTCTCACCAGCGCCCCAGTAGTCGGGGAGGGTGTGTTGGGGCAGCCGCGGCCGAGTCCCCAGCACTTGAATGGGACACAAAGGCACGAGGGGGCTAGTGGACCCCCTTGGAGCCCTCCACGGGGGGAGCAATACCTGCCTTACTCAGGACTCCCCTCCAACCCGAAGGCCATTCGTCGCCGAGCCTCAAACGAACCCTGCTTCTCAGGGCCGACCAGAGGGGAAGGCAAAAAGGAAACCGTGCAGACACATGGAGTTGTACAACACAGGGCTGGAGAGGGCTTCTTGCATGGCTGAGATGACATGACTAAGGCTGGGCAAAAGCGGGGCCATTGAAAGGCTGGACCCCAGTGTCCCCGCGCCCTGGCCCAGCTTTCTGTCTCCAGGAATCTATCCTCAAAAAACAAAACAAGTCATCCGACAGGAGGGTGAAGAGAGCCGCTGTCATTTTCAAAATCCACAGGTGGGAAACAATCCAGCTGTCCAACCCCAGGGGATCTGCGACATAATGAATCATGATCCATGTGGGCTTATGGAGACCGTGTGACACGGGGCGACAGCAGCGGCCTCGGGTGGGCCACGTGGCTTCACCAGGGCGGTCGGCGTTTGCCTCTGGACGTCCGGTGTCTTTTCTCCCGCGTATATTTTTCCGTACTGTCCAAACTTCACACAACAAACACAAACACACGTTTGAAATAAGTGCCGAGCCCCTTCTTGTCTCCTCCCCACCCCCCCCACCGTCCCCACAATGACACAAGTCACAGAGCCTCCAAGAGCCCCAGAAGGGTTAGTATTAGCAAAGTTTTATTTCAACGTCTTTTCTGCTCATAAATGATTCTGGAAAAGCCGATACGCAAGAGGCTCACCCACCCTCGTCTAAAGGCAACACTGAGGTCACTGAGAACGCTGCTCAGACAAACTCCCCTATGCTGGGGCGCAGGCAGCAGGACGGGCGGGTTTGGGGCAGAGGAATAAATAAACATTGTCTCAGCTCTGCCATCAGGGCTGGGGGCCCAGGGCCCAGAGGCAGCCCATGAGACTGCTGGGCCGACAGCTTGGAACTCCCAAAGCTGCCCGAAGTTAAGGTGTGTTGCAGAAAATGCCGAGGCTTCCGGAGGGCCTGCGTGTCCCCGGGAGGAGCCCTGGGCCGGTGGGCCAGTCTCCTCCTCCTGCTCCAGCCCCGGGGAGAGCCCAGCTCCCTGCCGGCGGGGCCTGCCTGGGCGCTGGAGGGGGGCAGACTCTCATCCCCACAGTCCCTGCCGAGAGCACTTTTTGGCATTACCTGTTATGTAGTGTCAGGTGGCTGTGACCCAGAGCAGGTAGTGAGGGGTGGCAGGTGAGGGTCCCGAGCCGGTGGCTGGGGGGGGGGTCCCTGGCACCTGCAGCTCCGGGCTGCCCGTACACCTGTGTTTGCTTCCAGACTGCGGTCTGCTCTGGGAGGGGTGGGTGGATCACAGTGCTGGAAGCCTTGGCCTAGTAGTGTGTGGGTGGGTGGGGTGGAGGCAGGGCGGGGCCAGGGCTGAGCATCACGGGTAAGAACTGAAGAGGGCCAGATGGTGGCTGGAGGTGGCCTGCCTGTAACAGCACCCCGCTCCCAAAGGGGTCCCTCGGGGGAACCAGCCCAGCGGGGTCACCACCGCAGCTCAGGCAGGGCGGGCTGCACCCAGGGCCGCAGCGGGAGATGTGGCGGGAAATGACGTTAAGAACAACGGCGGGGAGGGCGGCTGTGGACGGGGCACGGTAAGTGTGCGGGGCAGGCGTGCGAGCAGCCAGGGCCTGGCCGTCAGAAGGCGAAGCAGCGCTCCTTGGGGTGGCCCACGCGGTCCAGGTTAGGCAGGCAGGCATACTGGATCATGGGCGGGGGGCCGCACATCAGTATCAGCGGCTCCTCCTCCGGGGGCGGAAGGTGGTCCCGGATCATTTCTTCATTTACGAAGCCCTGGCTGTAGTCCCAGGCTGCAGGCGGGAGACAAGGTGAGTCCCAGTGTGGCCGTGTGACTGACCAACGACTGCCCACCTACCCCAAACCACCTCCCCCTGACCATTAAACTGCTGTGCTGTGAATTCCTCCCTTCTTTCAACAAACATTGAAGAATGAAGAGGTTGATCCGAAGCAAACGTTTGCCCTGATCCCCTGCCCCAGCCTGGCTGACCCAGAACAAAGCAGCCAGTAAATAATTAACAAAATGGCAGTAAGTGAGTATCTATCGATAATTACTCTAAGCGTAAATGGACTAAATTCTCCAATCAAAAGTGACTGAGTGGGGGCGCCTGGGTGGCTCAGTCGGTTAAGCGTCTGACTTCGGCTCAGGTCATGATCTCACGATTCGTGAGTTCGAGCCGCTCGTCAGGTTCTGTGCTGATAGCGCAGAGACTGGAGCCGGCTTCGGATTCTGTGTCTCATTCTCTCCCTGCCCCTCCCCCACTTGTGCTGTCTCTGTCTCTCAAAAAAATGTAAAAATAAAAAAATTAGAGGAAAAAAAAGTGACTGGATAAAAAACAAGACCTATCTATACCAACATAAAACCAGACACATAGTTCAATGAAACAGAATAGAAGGCCCAGAAATAAACCCATGATTATATGGTCAATTAATCTTCAACAAAGGAGGCAAGAATGTACAATGGGAGTGGTGTCAAATAAAGCCTCGACAGGGCACTGGGCTGCTGTTGGTCTGAGGGGGGAAAATATATATACAATGGGAAAAAGACAGTCTCTTCTACAGACGGTGTTGGGAAAACGGGACAGCCACATGCAAAAGAATAAAACTGGACCACTTTCTTATGCCGTGTGCAAAAATAAACTCAAAATGGATTAAGAACCTAAATGTGAGACCTGAAACCATAACATTCCTAGAAGAAGGCACAGGCAGGAATTTCTCTTAACATCAGCCATAGCAACATTTTTCTAGACATGTCTCCTAAGGCAAGGGAAACAAAAGCAAAAATAAACTATTAGGACGACATCAAAATAAAAAGCTCCTGCACAGCAAAGGGAACAGCCCACAAAACTAAAAGACAACCCGCTGAATGGGAGAAGATACTTGCAAAGGACTTATCTGATAAAGGGTTAGTGTCAAGTGTATAAAGACCTGATACAGCTCAACATCCAGAAAACAATCTAACTAAAAACTGGGCAGAAAACGTGAATATGCGTTTTGCCAAAGAGGACATCCAGATGGCCAACAGACCTATGGAAAGATGCTCATCATCACTCATCATCAGGAAAATGCAAATCAAAACCGCAATGAGATGTCACCTCACACCTGTCAGAATGGCTAAAATCCAAGCACAAGAAACAACAGGTGTTGGCGAGGACGTGGAGAAAAGGGAACCCTGCGTACTGCTGGTGGGAATGCAAAGTGGTGCACCTGCTGTGAAGACAGTATGGAGGTTCCTCAAAAAATTAGAAACAGAATTACCCTATGATCCAGAAATCACACTACTGGGTATTTACGCAAAGAATACAAAAACACTAATTCAAAGGGATACATGCACCCCAGTGTTTATAGCGGCGTTCTCTACAACAGCCAAGATACCTTGGGAAGCAGCCCAAGCGTCCATTGATAGGATAAATGGATAAAGAAGATGTGGTACATATATACGAGGGAATATTATTCAGCCATGAGATGCCATGAAATCTTGCCATTTACAACAACATGGATGGAGCTAGAGAGTATTATGCCAAGTGAAATCAGGCAGTCAGAGAAAGACAATCCCATACGATTTCACTCATAGTGGAGTTTAGGGAAAAAACCAACAAAGAAAAAAAGAGAGACCAAAAACAGACTCTTTTAACTGTGGGAAACACAGTGATGGTGGCCAGAGGGGAGGGTGAGGGCCTGGGTGACACGGTGAAGGGATGGAGAGCACACTTTTCGTGATGAGCGCTGAGTAACGTATAGAACTTCCGAATCACTACCCTGTACGCCTGAAACTAATAGAACACTGCGTTAACGACACTGAAATTGCACGAAAACAGGCGAACAGGACCTATCTATGTACTGCCTACAAGAACGCACTTTAGACATTTGGGAGGACACACAGACCGAGCGTGAAGGGACGGAAACAGATGTTCTGTGCAAGTGGAAACGAAAAGAAAGCTGAAGTAAATAAGGGACAAAGATGGGAGAGACATAATGGTAAAGAGGTCAACCCCACAATGATGTAACATTGGTAAGCACTTATGTGCCCAACATAGAAGTACCTGATCACATAAAGCAAATACTAACAGATCTAAAGGGAGAAAGAGAGAGCAATACAGTAAGAGTGGGGGATTTTAATACCCTGCTTATGTCAATGGCTAGGTCACCCAGACAGAAAATCAGTAAGGAAACATTGGCCTCAGGCGACACATTAGGCCAGATGGACCTAACAGACGTTTACAGAACATTCCATCCAAAAGCACACCTCACATCTGTCAGGATGCCACCATCAAAAAGACAAGAAACAAGTGTTGGAGAGGATGTGGAGAAAAGGAAACCCTTGTGTACTGTGAGTACGAACGAGTGCAGCTACTGTGGAAAACCGTATGGAGGGTCCTCAAAAAATTAGAAATAGAACTACCCTATGACCCAGCAATTCCACTTTTGGGTATTTATCCGAAGAAAATGAAAACACTGGGGTGCCTGAGTGGCTCAGGTGGTTGAGCGGCTGGCTTTGGCTCAGGTCATGATCTCAGGGTTCATGGGTTCGAGCCCTGCACTGGGCTCTGCACCGACAGTGCTGAACCTGCTTCGGGTCCATTCTCTCTCTCCCCACCTCTCAAAAATAAAATAAAATATTAAAAAAAAGAAAGTGAAACACTAACTCGAAAAGATATATGCACCCTATGCTCACTGCAGCATTGTTTACAATGGCCAAGATATGGAAGCAAACTAAATGTCCACTGATGGATGAATGGATAAAGAAATTGTGCTACAAATGCTTTCACAGAGCAAGAATTCCTTTCCCTTGAAAGGTCCTTCTAGCTGGACTAAGAATCAAGTTGACATGAGAGGGCTGAATAGGCGAAAATCAAATTTAATAGCCTATATACAGGGAATCCACACAGACATGGAAATTCCAAAGGCAGTCAGGCAAAATGAGGTCCATATGTCATTGTGAACCCGGGAGAAGGGGGCAGACGTCTGAGACTTCAGAGGGAGGGAACGTACTTCATGGCAGGGTAAGAAGGGATGTTTGTTTATTAGATATTTGCCCTGCCATACAGATGAGTCACTCAGAGAAAATTTACCTCTGATAATAGCCCTCATTCTGAGAAAGACCCCCTATTTATTTATTTATTTATTTATTTATTTATTTATTTATTTACTATTTTTAAGTTTATTTTTATTTATTTTGAGACAGAGAGGGCAAGCAGGGGAGGGACAGAGAGAACGGGAGAGAGAAAAATCCCAAGCAGGCTCCGTGCTGTCAGTGCAGAGCCCGATGTGGGGCTCAAACTCACACACCAAGAAATCATAACCCAAGGTGATATCAAGAATCAGATGCTTAACCGACGGAGCCACCAGGCGCCCCGGAAAGACCCTCAGTTTAGATTCTTCTGTGTGGTTGAGGAAGGGACAGAAGTTTCTCTTGAGCCCAACAGGGTCTCAAGTGCCTTCAGCTCAAAATAACCCACGTGCCAAAGTGGCACATTCTGGAGGGGAGGGGTGTGGGTGAGACCTGAACCCCTTCAAAACAATGGAATATTATTCGGCCATAAAAAGAATGACATCTTGCCATCTGTGACAACATGGATGGACCTCGAGGGTGTTATGCTAAATGAGTCAGACAGAAAGACAAACACCGTATGAGTCACTTACATGTGGAATCTTTAAAAAAAAAAGAAAGAGGGGCACCTGGGTGGCACAGTCGGTTAAGCGTCCAACTTCAGCCAGGTCACTATCTCGCGGTCCGTGAGTTCGAGCCCCGCGTCGGGCTCTGGGCTGATGGCTCAGAGCCTAGAGCCTGCTTCCGATTCTGTGTCTCCCTCTCTCTCTGCCCCTCCCCTGTTCATGCTCTGTCTCTCTCTGTCCCAAAAATAAATAAACGTTGAAAAAAAATAAAATAAAAAAATAAAAAAAAATAAAAAATAAAAAGAAAGAAAGAAAGAAAAACCCCAAAAACAAAAAACCGCAAGCTCACAGAGAGAACGGATTGCTGGTTTCCAGAGGCAGGGGAGGGGGCTGGCAGAGGTGGGTGGAGGAGGTAGAAATTTCTTTTGACTTTATTTTTGGTATAAGTTTATTTTACTTTTTAATGTTTATTTTTGAGAGAGACAGAGTGCTAGCGAGCAGGGGAGGGGCAGCGAGAGAAGGAGACACAGAATTCGAAGCAGGATCCGGGCTCTGAGCGGTCAGCACAGAGCCCCACGCGGGGCTCGAACCCACAAGTGGCGAGATCATGACCTGATCCCAAGTCTGACGCTCAACCGACTGTGCTACCCAGGCGCTCCGGTATAAGTTTATTTTTATTTATTTATTTTTTTTAACGTTTATTTATTTTTGCGACAGAGAGAGACAGAGCATGAACGGGGGAGAGGCAGAGAGAGAGGGAGACACAGAATCGGAAACAGGCTCCAGGCTCTGAGCCATCAGCCCAGAGCCCGACGCGGGGCTCGAACTCCCGGACCGGGAGATCGTGACCTGAGCCGAAGTCGGACGCTTAACCGACTGCGCCACCCAGGCGCCCCAAGTTTATTTTTTAAAAATACACACGGGACTAAGCTGTATTTGCTAGTATGTAAAATGCGCGGCGATAGAAGACATCGCAAACTGACACGGATTTTGTTTAAATAGTGCGTTTTCCTTTACACGTGTACTGCACAGGCCAGCCGCACTTGCACGTGAGCTGGCCCCAGGCCCCATTCCTTCACTCAGTTCCACGACGGCCCTTGCCCACCTGCTACACCGTCTTTCTCGTGGCACCTAGAATTTCAGCTTCTACCTAACGTTGTGGCAACACCTCGACTCCTCCTGAACTGTGGGTCAGGGTAACAATAAACGCAAGTGCGAGGAGCCAGGAGACGACCCAGCCCAGCTCCTCCTCCGGGGCGGGTAGCGGGTGCCCCTTACAACAGCCCCCAGGAGGCCGCGCTCTGGTGTGTGCCACCAGCAGGGGTCAGCGCCGGCCCCTCCTCCGCAGGCAGCGGGGACAAGGAGGCCCCCGCCACGGGTGGAGCCTACCCTCCGACGCTACTAGAAACTGTAACCAGAAGGGAGTAAACCTCTCCCGTTCCTCTCATTCCCGCCCCCCCCACGCCCCCGACTTCCAGTGAGACACAAAAAAAAGCTAAATGTTGCTTTTTTTACTGTAAAAAAAAAAAGCAACTCCAGGAACCAGTGCTCCTGCCACCCCTCCCTGCCGGACTCTACAGTTTGCCCGTGAACAGCACGGGTCCACTTCCATGTACATTTTTTCCGGTTAGCGCAGTAAATATATTTTCTTTACGGTTTTCTTAATACCACTTTCTCTGGCTTACTTTATCGTAAGAATACGGTGTGTAAAAATACACACGATATGTGTTAATCGGCTGTTACCGACAAGGCTTCTGGTCAACAGTAGGCTATTTTAGTAGTTAAGTGTTTGTGGAGTCAAAAGTTATATGCTGGGGCACCTGGGTGGCTCGGTCGGTTAAGCGTCCGACTTCGGCTCAGGTCATGATCTCACAGTTCATGGGTTCGAGCCCCGCGTCGGGCTCTGTGCTGACAGCTCAACCTGGAGCCTGCTTCGGATTCTGTGCCTCCCTCTCTCTCACTGCCCCTCCTCCGCTCGCTCGCACTCTGTCTTTCTCTCAAAAATAAACATCAAAAAAAAAAGTTATATGCAGATTTTTTGACGGCACAGTCAGCGCCCCTAATCCTGCTGTTGCCCAAGGGTTAGGTCCTCTGCTCTATAACGTGCTAATAAACCTATTTCGTGTTCATCTTCCTCCACGAGAGCGTCAGCTCACGGGGCCAAGCTGGCTTCCTGAACAGAGCGAGGGCTCCACCAGGAGCCTGGATGGGCTGGTCCAGGACGGCCGGCCAGCGAGGGGCCTCAGGGCACTGCCGTCCGGTCCACAATTCACCTATATCCCAGCCTTGGTCTCAGCCAGGAGGCCCAGGACCCGATCTGTCAACCCTGAAGGGTGGCTCCTCCCACTCATGAGATGGGCACCTGCCCCTAGAGCCTGTCTGCCTGGTTCCAGGGGAGGTAGACGCCGTGGGGGAGGAGGGGGGGTGGATGCGAATGACATCACACGCTGGTGCCCTAAGCATGCTTCAAAAATGTCCATTTCCCACCACTTAGAAGTTTCCCATGAAAATGCAGGGCCCTGCTTCTCTTGAAAAGCGGAAAGGCTCAGCCTGTGGGGCTGCAGCCTGACACGAAGGAAGAACACGGAAGGACGGCTGGCTGAGGGGCCTCTGGAGGGAGTGGGGGTCTCCGAGGCTGCACCACCTCCCTGCAGGCTCCCAACCCTACAGCCAGACGCCATTAGGACACCGGCCAAGAAGCCCAACCTGCTGCTTTTCTCACAGCAAAGAAGAGACTCAGGTACTTCCCGTACCCACGTCTCTACCTAAAGCGGGAGAATGAAGCGGAATTTAACTCCCAGGGGGCAGCCTCGGTTCGGGTTTTGGAGGTGGCCCTCGTCCACTGCCTCCTACATGACCTTGGCAAACAGCCTACCCGGACAGGTCGAATGAGGGTAAGGGTGCGTCGGCCTGACCCCAGCCGCTGCCCAGGGAAAAAATGGGCGTAACGTGCCTTACAGGGTACAAAGTACAAAGCGGGAGCAGTTGCCCCCAACCCCAGCAGTGACCCTGAAGACCTGCCCCAGAGTGAGCCCCCCACCAAGGGGAGAAAGGCCAACTTTCTTTGTCCGGTGGGGGGCGGGGCAGCCAGGGAGGGCCTTGGGCTCTGGGGGAGGAGGATGTGGGTTCAAGCCCCGGCTCTGGTGCTTTCCAGCTGTGTGCTGTGGGACACTTACCTCCCCTCTCTGATCCCTCCTTATTTTTGTGAGAGGGCATCATACTACCTCCCTCGCACACGGCCACCCTGAGCACCACTGGAGACGAAGGGTGCAGAAGGCTCAGCCCTGGGAAGGGTCCAGCGCCGCCCCCCCCCGCACCCCCGGCCCCCTCAGCGCTTCCTCCCCTCACCTTCGGGGGCTTTGTCCACTGTGTACCAGAGCTTGAAGCGAGCAGAATGTTCGTTCCTCAGTTCCTCCAGCTCGGGCCGCAGCAGGATGTCCTTCTCAGTCTGCGGGGGACAGGGCCCAGTGGTCAGCAGGGACGGCTCGTCATCCCACCCGCTGGGGGCCACGCACTTGGCGGCGCTTGCTGGGGAGCGGCCCGGCAGAGCCGAGCCAGACTCCCAGAAACTCCCAGAAACCCCCGCCCCGCTCTGCCCACCTCGCCGGAGGAGCGGATCAAAGCTGCAGACAAGACGTTCATTACAAACGGCGTCTGCGGAAGGCGCCCAGCATTGTGGGAGACGTGCCCCTTGTAAGCGGGAGCGGGGAGAGCGAGCAAACGAGGCCGGGCACACGCCAACCGCAGAGCAGGGACGGACCGTCCTGACCGTCCACTTAAAAGAGCCAACCGTCCCGCCACCCTCATCCCTCGGCCAAGCCTCTTTGTGCTCTGGCGTCTCGGGCTGTATATCCGTAAACTGGGAAACGGAGACACTGCTCCCCAGGTCACACCGGCTCCTTCCACAGCCTCGCCCATGCTGACCCCCTGCTCGACCTACAGCTCCCCACTCTCTGCTCACACCGGCCTCATCCGGCTGGCCCCACGTGACCCTGTACTTCAGCCTGGTACCACCTCCTCCAGGAAGCCTTCCCGGACTCCCCAGGGGCATCAGCGTGCTCCTCACATAGGCCCTCTGACCACAGGCCTTTGCCTCATGCGTTCACAGATCACAGAAGATAGAAGGGGCTCCTCCAATCAGTGGGCAGCCTAACTGACCTCATGGGACTGTTATTAAACTGGGGGCCAAGGGATCGCCCACTCACAAAGCACTACTGAGCCCCTGGGCCAGGGCAGAATGGCCCTCCCCACGGAGGCAGACAGCGAGAGATGCGGAGATGTATTTTCTCTGTCCCACGTGACCAATGGCACCCGGACAGGCTCAGCGAAAGGGACTATTGGGGGCGCTTAGTGGCATCGAGAGGTGGGCAGGAAAAGACAACTAATTCGAAGCCACAGCGATGAACATTTGCTGAGTACCCACTGCGTGGAGGGCGTCTTGCTACAGGAGGGTCTGACCCAGCCGTACTTATTCTCATAAGGACCCCGCAGTCCTGACCCCTCAGTGTTCCCCTCTGGGAAATGGGCTGCAGGCAGGAAGCACGAGCCTCTGAGTGTCTCGGGGAGGAGGGTGTTGATCGTTTCTCCCATTTCTAAAAATTTTTTTTTTTTAACGTTTATTTATT
>NW_024412413.1:6516804-6551853 GCF_014898765.1 Herpailurus yagouaroundi | reverse complement strand
GGGCAGAGAGAGAGGGAGACACAGAATCGGAAGCAGGCTCCAGGCTCCAAGCCATCAGCCCAGAGCCCGACGCGGGGCTCGAACACGCAGACCGCGAGATCGTGACCTGAGCCGAAGTCGGACGCTTAACCGACTGAGCCACCCAGGCACCCCACGTTTCTCCCATTTCTAAGGGGGGCAGGGGGCCGTGCCTGTGCTGATGGGAGTGAGAACAGGGCCAGGGCTCAGGCTCGACAATCTCTGTGTGAAAAACTATAGAAAATATAGGAGAAAAGAAAAATCAGCTGATAGTCTTACCAGGTCAGTCTATTACCTGATAGAGATAACAGATAGATAGAGATAGAATTTTTTCTGTATCTTTTAGATTTTGTTTTCTTTTTCTGTTCATGTTTGTTGGTTTGTTTGTTTATTTATTTATTTATTTATTTAAAGAGAGAGAGAGAGTGAGCACGTTATTTATTTTAAGAGACAGAAAGTGAGCAAGTGCATGTGAGAGAGCAGGGGAGGGGCAGTGAGAAAAAAAGAATCCCAAGCAGCCTCCATTCTATCAGCACTGAGCCTGACGCGGGGCTCGATCTCACAAACCATGAGATCATGACCTGAGCTGAAATCAAGAGTCAGACCCTTGACTGATGGAGCCACCCAGGCGCCCCTAGACTTTGTTTTCTAATAACTACATATACTTTCTTTTTAACAAAAATAGGACCAGGGCGTGCAGGCCACCTTGCCACCTGCTCTTTTTTTTTTTTTTTTTTTAATGTTTCTTTATTTTTGAGAGAGACAGACGGAGCATGAGTGGGGAAGGGGCAGAGAGAGGGAAGGAGACACAGAATCTGAAACAGGCTTCAGGCTCTGAGGCTGGAACTCAGGAACACCGAGATCGTGACCTAGGCTGAAGTCGGACACTTAACCAACTGAGCCACCCAGGCGCCCCGCCACCTGCTCTCCTAAGGAAAGAACGCACCGCAGACCCCCCACGCATCACCGGCCGCTGAGCACCAACGCTTCCCTTACCAGCTGCCCAGCTTGTGCTGGACCAACGGACTGTTCCCTGCTGAAGGACATTTAAATCGTTCTGAACACCCTCCTTCACAAACAATGTCTCCTTGACCATCCTCACTGCCCTAAGTTCTTAGATGAATCTGAGAAAGTGGAGTTTGGGGCAGAAAATTCCACGTGGGTATGGCATTCAATACCCGCAGCCCCGTATTCCCTGGGTGGGCCTCTCTCACACCAGCAGCGACGAGACTGTCTGTCTTCCTACAGCTTTGCCAGCACTGTGTAATGACCGTTTCACAGCTCTGCCCATCAGAGGCACGGAGCGTTGATCTCACGTTTGTTTGTTTGTTTGTCTGTTTGCTTTTAAGCAATCTCTACACCCAGTGTGGGGCTTGAACCCATGGCCCCGAGATCGAGTCTCACGCTCTTCCAACTGAGCCAGCCAGGTGCCCGTATTTATTATCGTTTCAAAAAGAGAGACGTTGTATCCCTAGCTCTATCTCTTTAGTTTGAAAAGACTCTTTCTATAGTGGTGCTGCAGCATGGGTTTCTTCCCCAGCTGTTTATCTACCTCATTTATAGGGTTTTTTTTTTTCCATTTTTAAGCAGATGGGCTCTCCTTTGGTGTTTTGTTTAGACGGCCCATCCCCACTCATTCATTCAACACTCACAAAAAGGCTCACCTAGCGCCTCTAACGCACCACTTTTCCACACGTACATTTTTAACCTAAATCTCATTTTACTTTAAGGTTAAAGTAGGGTCTACTCAGCACTTTCCAAAGTCATAGCAGCTGACCCAACGCTCCTTTCCATCTCTCTCCTCGGGTTTGAGACGCCACCTGCACCAACTGGACAGTCTCGTGTATGCTCGGCCCTGTCCCTCGGCCAGTGCTATTCAACCGAACTTTCTGCCACGATGGATGTGGGAATGTTCCGGATCTGTGTTACCCGATACAGTAACCGCATGCCACGTATGGCTACGGAACCCATGAGAGAGGGTGTTTTCCATCTTAGTTAATCTTCGCTAACTTAAATGTAAATAGCCACGTGTTCTAGCATGTTCCGGCACAGTCTGGATTTTCCATCGTGTCACCTGGAAATGCTTAAGCCCCAGTAAGCCCAGTTCTCGTGTGTGGCTTTGGAGCCACTGTTTCCATCACAGATGTGTTAGTAGCACGATCAATTCTACCCTGTTATTCTCTCTTTTCAAACTTTCTTGGCTGCGCACGGACACTCTGTCTTCCCAGAACACTAGCACCTTGTGTGCACGTTTCACTCTCCTTCCATCACTGCGCACACTGGGACTCCCGAAGGCTCCGTGACCTGCCACGCTGCCCCAACGGAATGCAAAACCAGATACGGGATCCAGCGGCTTCCACTAAGCCACACATCACAAAGGCTTGCAAAAACGTAAAACAAGACAGTATTTCCTAAAATACAGTTACTCTCGTACACTACGCTCTGCCTTGAGTCCTGGTCGTGCTCCTTCCTGTGCGACTGGCAGGTCCAGCACCTCTCCGGGTCTCTGAGCCCAGAGCTATATAAAGTGGAGATCATTCTACCGCCCAGCCCAGTGGGCTGACAGGCGTGAGGATGTCCTGTTCAGGTGACAGAGGACTGACGGCCTCCAGAGACTAACCCAGCAGCACCAAGTGGAACCCCCCCATCCCACCTCACCCCATCCCCACCACCTCGGAACACTGGCTCTTCCCACCCACCCCCGGGCCCCTTGGCAGCCCCCTCGGTGGGCCTCAGAGCTGTGTCCTGCAGCTGTGCGGGTCCAAGGACTCAGGCAGGCCCCTCCCTCTCTGAGCTTGGTTCCTCAAAGATGGGCCCTGGGGCAAGCTGACCTGAACCACATCCGAGAGGCGCAGGGGGCTGGGCATGGCCCCCCCACTGTTGGGGGATGGGTGTCTCACCTTGGCTTTGCCCCAAAGGGGTATCACTCTGCAAAACCCACACATTCAGTCATAAAACAGTGAATCTAGAAAGACCCTTGGGATGACCTGGCTTCATCAGTTCATTCCACAATGAGGGAGCAGAGCCCAGAGACGGCAAGTGGCTTGCCCAAGGCCACACGGCAGGCCTGGGCAGGGGGACACGCACTCAGGAGCCAGAGAGACCGGGTCCAAACCCCGCCCCAACACCCCCAGCTCAGGGACAGCATGCACGTGTGCTCTCGGCCCCTCTGGCTCCAGGCCAGCCCCCACCCAGCCCAGTGTTCTTGCCCTTCACTGCTGGGTTCCTCACTGTTTGTGGAGTGAGCTCTGAGATTCAGAGGAAGCAGCCAGGGAGCAAACCCCAGGGTGGGGGGTGCTCCAGGAGCATCACCCCCTCCGCGCCCCCCCCCCCCCCGCCCCGAGCAGCACCACTCAGGTCAGACCCTGGGCTCTGGACTGTAAAGCCTGATGCCCACCAGCTACAGCGAAAGCTACCCGTGCACAGGACGCTCAGAGGACCCTCACGTTTCAGCCACAGAGCCATGCAGACCGCCCCATGGGTGCCCCACAGGGGCCGGCACCCCCTCTGGGGGAGCCGGGCCCGCGCATCTGTGTCGGGAACACTCACTGACCTGGTTGGCAAAGAGCAGGTGGCACACGGTGTGGTCATCTGGGTCTTTCATGATGGCGCGGATCACTTGTAGCATTGGAGTGATGCCTGCAAAACACAGGCCCAGCAGCGCCAGGCAGGCACGGGGTGGGGTGGAGGGGAGGTGCCAGGACAACCAGGCCCGGGCTCCTGACCTTGGGGAGCTCACGACTGCTTCTATCTGCGCCCTGACCCTGACCCATGACATCTGCCTGCTGGGGGCTCAGCGAAGGGCTCTGGGTCCACATACCGGTGCCTCCTGCAATCATGCCGACAGACTTCGCCGTCTTGATGACGGGGTTGGATTTCTTGTCTGGACGGATGGCAAACTTTCCTGGGGAGAGGAGAAGGTAGAAGGAGACGGGGAGACCCCAGCTCTCAAACAGGCGGTACTTGGGGCTGGACGGGCCGGGGAACCCGCTCCCGCTTCGGGGGCCTGAGGTGTGGGCAGCCAGCTGGGGGCAGGGAGACGATGGGAAGGCGGAGCTACAGGCCAAGGGGAGCGCGAGGGTGAGCCCCTCACTCCCACCGCAGACGGTACTGGGGGGCAGCGGGGGGGCTGGGGAGCGGGACGTGCTCCAGCTCGAAGCTTTCACTTGTTTTCAGACAAACCAAGCTGGTCTGGGGGCCACATCTGGCCCCCGAGGGCAGCCCGTGTGCAGGCCCTGTGCTGGCCAATCTCCCTCCTCTATGGCCGAATAAACCGAGGCCCCAGAGAGGAGACGGCCTGCCCAACAAGAGTCACCCACCCAGACAGCGGCAGAATCGGGGCCCTGCACCCAACCTTCACCGCGCCCACGGGGCCCCGGGATTCCAACCCAAATCACCTTTGCCCTGGTAGACCAGCAGCCCGTTCGGGCCCCGGAACTCAATGGTGTCCCCAATCTTCATGCTTTCCAGGTACTGGGACATCTTGCCCCCAGCAGGAAACTTGGGATGGGTGTCTTTGAAGTAAACCTGCAAGACATTCCCACAGTCCGCAGGGTCACCAGGGTAAGCTCTGGGCCACAGAGGCAAGAGAGGAACCTCTTCTGGGTTTCTTCTGCAGCCTGTGTGTGGCTTTCTCACGCAGTGCCCCGGCCAGTCGTCTGCGTGCCAGCCCCCCCGGAGTCCGCCCTTCCCCAACATCCCCCGGGAACACAGAGCCTCGGCCTGCTGCACAAGGCGACCAACCCGAGGGCCTGCTGCATCAACGTTCTGCGGAGAACTGTCTCCATGCCCCCTCCCTGCAGGAGATTCCCACGAGGTCAGCGCAGAAAAGCCTCTGGGGAGATGGGCTGGGCCCCACCCCTCCTGTGTATCCTCAGCTCTTTCCGTTCTGTGCTGTCATAGAGACAGCGCTCCTGGAACAATTCCCCACCGCCACCCCCCACCCCGCCGTGCCCTTTGGGACTTCCCCTCTGGAAGAAGGGAAGGGCTACGAGAAAGACACGGGGAGACCGAGGGTGAACAGCTCGCCCTGGCCAGGGCTGAGGGTGCTGGGCCTCGAGGGGCAAGCAGGAGTGATGGGCAGGGAGGGGGCGGCTGGGGAGGGTGCGGGGACAGGGAGAGGCATGTGGGCCAGGACTCTGGCCAACGGGGAGCAGGGAGCAAGGTCTCTGAGGCAGGAGGGTCTGGTCTTCCTGAGTCTCCCATCCTCTACTTGGATCCCCCCCACCGACACCTTCTCCACATCCGGCTAGAGTGATTCCAACAAGAACAGAGGTCCGAACCGGACCGCCTTCCCTCTCCTCTGGATAAAGGCCCAAACCTTACCGGGCCCCCAAGGCCCTGCCTGGCCCCCAACCTCCCCCTTCTTGTCCTCTGAAGCCCCCGTCCTTTGCGTCAGTCTAAAAGCCTCCTTCTGACTTCAGGGCCTTTGCACCGGGAAGGTCCTTTTCCTTCCTCTCTGTCTGGACAACGCGTCCTCGGCCCCCACATCTCACCCCCCTGTTGCCTGCCCAGGGGAGCAGCGCCCATCACCCCACCTGCCTCACCTCTGGTGCCATTCCAGGCGCTCAGTCTCACATGTTTGTCCCCTGGAGCAAGGGGGTCCGCTCTCCAGGCAAAGACAGGCTCCCGAGGCTAGGCCTGGGCACCCAGCACGATCAAAATGACCCCAAGCTAAGGAGGGACCCAGGCCACAGCCTGGACTGACAGACCCTGCTCCCTTCCTGCCCTCACAGCCCCTGGGCCTCAGCTCTGGCCCAGAGGGGGTCTCTGCCGGTCCCTCCACCATGAAGCACCTAGTGAGGGGACCCACGCAGCAGAGGTAGGACAGTAAGCCTGGTCCACAGGAACGCTGAGCCAGGGTGGCCATGGGGGTTGGGGCCCATACTGGGAGGGCCTCCGACAGCCCACATCCAGGCCTGGGCTGGTTCACAGTAGTTGGACGTGTAACCCAAGAACATGGATCATTCTGGAAAGCCTGTGCTTCTAACTTTCACAAAAGTGTACTGTGCTGTGGTTGGCATTGCTTTTTCCACTCAAGACGATGATTTTTAAGATCCTTGTTGGTTATTCTGCGCCTCTCTGGTTCTAAAGGCTGCGTCTCCACAGTGTGTGCTCAGCCCTGACCCACGATGGATCCCAGGTCTCCAGACAACAGCCCCAAGCTCCTCACACTGCTCCTGAGGGGCCCGTGGGCCGTTTCCTCAGGAAAGTGTGCTCAGGAAAGGACCTGCTGGTCACAAGACCGTGTGACCGAGTACAGTGAAGCGAGCACCCCGGGGCCACCACCAGGGACCCAGCGCCCCAGGCTTTGCCCGTCCAAGAGCGGGAAGGTGAGCCCTGCACGAGCTGCTCGACCTTCCTGGTTTCTCTTCTGCAGACGATCTGTCCTGAGTTGAAGACACTCATCCTGAGCCCCAGCGCCTGCCCTCTGCCAAGACCTCCATATTGGCTTTTGCTGGGGAGCCAGAGTTTGCCAATCATTCAGAAACCAGGTGCAAGGGGGCACTGGGCCTTCAGAGACCAGGTCAGCCCTGCCCCCACGCGGTCATGGCCCCGAGACCTCACCTTGATGACCAGGTCCACAAAACCCTTGTCGTCATCACTGGAGACGGGAGTGTAGGGCCGGATGACCAGGTTCCCGTCGATTCGAGCCGAGAGGTAGATGTGCTGGCCTGCAGGACGAGGAGGGGTGATTCCGGGAGTTCTGGAGGGGCCGCCAACTGTCTCTGCAGGGTCCACTGAGGCCAGTCAACTCACCGCCCTTTGCCCCACCCCGTACTGAAAGCCTGGCCTGGCTTCGGCTCCACGACCCCCTTCCCGCCCCATGGGGATTCCCACCACGTCCCGGTTCCTGCAGCCACACCTTTGCTCACGCTGGTACCGCTGCCGGGGACAGCAGCGACTTCCCCTCTCTGGCTGACGCTCATCCCTGGCGGCCCCCATGGCTGTCACCTTCTCCTTGAAGCCTTCCCCACTCTCCCTAGTTCGAGGGCAAAGCTCCCACCCCTGCGGCCCAGCACCCGGTTCCACTCGGGCTGGGTCAGGGCTGCGCTCACCGACGGGGAGGCCCAGGATGTGCTGGGGCGACGGCAGGGCGAAGCGGAACCGCCGGGTGTCATGGTTGATAACCTGCAGGGAGGCCCGAGCTGTTAGACGGCACCCGGGGCAGGGGGACCCCCGACCGCCGAGCTCCCAGCGCCCAGTGTGAGAAGCGATGCTGATTCACGTGGACTCACAAGCTGCACACACGTGGGCCAACGCTGGGTGTGCCTCTGCTCTCACGGGCCCAGAGAAGGGCAGGGACCCAACCGGGGCCACACAGCAAGGTGGTCGGGGTAAGGAATGAACTCGGATCCCAAAGGAAGGCTGCCAGATGGCTCAGGAAATTCTGGGGGCAAGAGAGAGGACCCAAGCCTGCCATCAGCTTGGACAGTGTCCTGGGGTGGCAGGAAGAGCTCGGGCCCCGGGCTGGCAAACCAGGGGCAGGGCCGAGACAAGGCCTCTGTGGGGTCTCCCCTGCACCCAGTGCAGCCAGGAGCGTGGGTGTGGAGGGGTCGTTCGGACGGCAGGCAGCTGTCGGGCACACGTTCACACCCACGTGAGACTAGGCGATGTGGCAACGTGCGCTCGTGGACACAGTGTCATCACTGGGGACAACAGACTTCTCCGAAGGCACAGAGCATCACTCTGAGCGTCCCTGAAGTGTGCAAGCAGAGCCCGGGGGTCTGATCTCAGGAAGCCAGAGCCCAGCCACCTCTCAGGACACTGGGCTCGGCAGCCAGGGGTCTCCCCGCCCCAGAAGCCCAGGCCCGAAGCCGCATCCCCCGGAAACCTTGCACTCCATGCAAACTGAGCCCCAGGCCTTCTGGGAACGGAGCCCAGGGTTCTCAACTGGTCCTGGGGCTCCAGGTCAGAAACACACATGCCAGTTTTTGGAAGAACAGAAACGAGGGGGAAACACTGATAATTATTGTGCCGGCCAACGCTAGCAAGGCGCAGCAAAAGTCACACGCGAACATCGGTGCAGAGCTCCGCACAGTGCCGGCATTCGGCTGCTGGCCATGATGAGCTGAGCAGTAGAGCCCCAGAGGTTCAAGGGGACCGTGCAAGTCAGTGGGCCCAGGAAGGGCAGGCGGTGGGGGCCTCCCTGTGCCTGTGGGGGAGCTTGGCGCAAGTTTCCCAAAGTCGACCCACCTGCTGACCCCAAAAAGCCACCACTAGGCTATAACGGGCATGGGGCAGATTTAACTGCTAGGACTTTTGCCACAGGCCCGGTCAAAGGGAACTGGGGGGGTCCACTGTGTGACGTCCCTATGAGGAAATACGAGACAGTCATCAATGAACTAGGGGAGCACCTGGGCGGCTCCGTCAGTTGAGCGCCCAACTGCGGCTCAGGTCACGGTCTCGCAGTTTGTGGGTTCGAGCCCCACATCAGCCTCTCCACTCTCAGTACAGAGCCCGCTTCAGATCCCCTGTCCCCCTCTCTTCCCCTCCCCCACTTGTGCTTTCCCAAAAATAAATAAATTAAAAAAATAATAATAATGAACCAGGGGAGCCTGGGGGGCTCAGTCGGTTAAGCGTCCAACTTCAGCTCAGGTCATGATCTCGCGGTCCATGAGTTCGAGTCCCATGTCGGGCTCACTGCTATCAACCGAGCCTGCTTCAGATCCTCTCTGCCCCTTCCCCGCTCACGTGCTTTCTCTCTCTCTCTCAAAAATAATAAAAAAAAATTTTTTTTTAATCAGGCTATTAAAAGAAAGAGAAAGTAAGTACACACCTAAAACTCCATACGTCACATATACGCGAATGTGATGCCCAGAAGAAGGCTCACACTGGCCCATGAATGGGACCCTCTGCACAGGGGTGGTGTGGGGGGGATGGGAAGGATGGGGCATTCATACTTTATAAACAGGATTTTTAGAGTGAACACATATAAATCATACATTACTTCTGGAATTAAAATTGTTAAAACGATGGGGCGCCTGGGTGGCTCAGTCAGTTAAGCGGCCGACTTCGGCTCAGGTCATGATCTCGCGGTCCGTGAGTTCGAGCCCCGCGTCGGGCTCTGTGCTGACAGCTCAGAGCCTGGAGCCTGTTTCCGATTCTGCGTCTCCCTCTCTCTGACCCTCCCCTGCTCATGCTCTGTCTCTCTCTGTCTCAAAAAAATAAATAAATGTTAAAAAATAAATAAATAAATAAATAATTGTTAAAATGTCTACAAAACCTATTGAAAGGGTAAGTCTGGTCTCATCTGGGAAGTGGTGGGTTTTCTTCCTCTTTGGTTTTTGACTTTTCAACGAACTCCTGGTACGAAAGCCGCTCAGGAAGCCCCAGTTCTGCGCCTCGGGGACTTGGGACTGATGTGGAGCCTAGGGCGGAGCAGGGGCCCAGGGTTCAGGGCCTTGCAGGTGACGTTCTCTGCTCCATGACTCAGTGTTCCCTGTCACACCCCTTCCGAGGCAGCTGCGGGTGGCCAGAAATAGCACAGGGGAGGGGTTCTGAGGAGGGACAGAAGAGCAGCCACTAAGGGGAGGCAGGGCAAGGGAGGGAGAGGGCGGTTTTAAGTCATGATCAGAAGTTTGAAACGGAAAAGCGTCCAACAGGGAGGGCGGGAGCAAGCCCTCCAGAGAGGCAGGGGGAGCCACACAGAGGGATCATGCGGTCACGCGGGGAATCTGCACAGAGGCAAAAGTTATCTGAGTCCAAGAAGCACCAGGCCCCGAGTCGACGGCCGTGGGGGCGAGGAGGAGTCATTAGCTTTAAGGAAAGGGGCACCGGACGGGAAGCACGTGGGACCAAGGCAAGGGGCAGGCCTGAGTCCTGGTCCTTCCCCTAACACACAGTGTGACCTCCGATACCCCCCTACTCCTCTTTTGCCCTCTGTTTTCCCATCCGTTCAATGGGTGCTTAGACCCAAAAGTCCTGAGGGGTCCCTCTTGCTCTGACCTTCCGTGGGCTAGAGAGTGTGGTTCAGAGAACAGGCTCCGTGGTCAGAGACATAGGTTCAAATCCCTTTGCCGCTTACTAGTAGCCTTAGAAAGGGACGTCACTTCGGGGCACCTGGGAGGCTCAGTCAGTTAAGTGTCCAACTTCAGCTCTGGTCATGATCTCATGGTTCGTGGGTTTGAGCCCCACATCCGGCTCTGTGCTGACAGCTCGGAGCCTGGAGCCTGCTTCGGATTCTGTGTCCCCCTCTCTCTCTGCCCCACCCCTGCTTGTGCTCTGTCTCTCTGTCTTTCAAAAATGAATAAACATTAAAAAAAAATAACATTTAAAAGAAAGGAACATCACTTCAATTTTCCCATCTGTGAGATGGGCACACAGTAGGACCTACTTCGGGGGGGGGGGAGGGGGGCATGCCCTGGGCACACAGCAGGTGCCAACAAACACTGTGATGCAGGCAGGGAGACAGAGGAGCCTCCGGGGGCCCATACCCTGCCCCCATGGTGACTGGCACTCACCTCCTTGTCGATGAGCCTCAGCGGGTACTTGATGTCCGGGCTCTCAAGGGTGATGGCCGGGGTGGAGCGGTGGAACAGCTTCATGAGCAGGTTGTAGAGGAACCAGACTGGGGAGAGGACCACGTGGCCCAACTGAAATGACAGTGACAGACCCACGAGGTCAGCGTGGGCACGGGGAGGGGCCTGCCACCTGTCTTTCCCGCAAACACACCAGTTGTTTCACACCTCCAGGCCTCTCTCTGCTCATGCTGTCCCCTCTTCCAGGAGCACCCTCTCCCCCACCATCCTCATCCAGGGAACCCCATCACCTACTTTGGCATCGGCTGGGAGAAGTTACAAAAACAAGACACGTGAAACTTATCAGTTATTCCTAAGTCACTGGAAAAGCTCCATTTCCCAGATGAACCAGGACAAAGAAAGCTACACAACTGGGCATGTATCCCTTTTCACTTTGGCTGCTAGGAAGCTCAGAGTAAAGTTCACAAGTAATTATGCTGAACCTTGAGCATTGTGTGCCTGTGCTCCCTCCCTCCTTCCCTTCCTTTTTTTTTTTTTTTTAATTTTTTTTTCAACGTTTTTTATTTATTTATTTTTGGGACAGAGAGAGACAGAGCATGAACGGGGGAGGGGCAGAGAGAGAGGGAGACACAGAATCGGAAACAGGCTCCAGGCTCTGAGCCATCAGCCCAGAGCCTGACGCGGGGCTCGAACTCACGGACCGCGAGATCGTGACCTGGGTGAAGTCTGACGCTCAACCGACTGCGCCACCCAGGCGCCCCCCTCCTTCCCTTCCTTTAGTCAGTTTCCCTGGTCCTACTAAGTGATCTCAAGTGCTAGCTCTATTTAGACAGACAAACCCCTGAGCCCCAGGATTCCGCCTTCAGGTGTGGGGGACAGCTGAGGCACTGAACTGGACACTGGGAAGCTCTGCTCCTTGTTGGCTGTGTGATCCTAGGTAAGTCCCTTCCCCTCTCTGAACTGGACCAGGTGACCTGCAAGGTCCCCTGAAGCTCTGAGAGTCTACCGCTCAGCACCATGCTGAGCCCCACACAGGTGTTCATCCCAGGACAACCGTCATAGGGTTGCAGATGAGCAAACAGCTCAGAGGGGTGAAGCAACTTGCCCACACTCACACAGCTGATGGGTGGGGAGCTGCAATTTGAACCTGAGTCCACTTGCTTCCCCAGTCACACTCTTCAACTACCGGCCCATGCTCACCGTGCTGTGTGACCCTCAGAGGCTCCTCCTTGCCAACGCCCTGCCCCCCACATCTCAACCTCGGAAAGACCCTAAGAGGTGGTTTCGATTTTTGAAAAACTGACAAAACCCAAATCTCGTGGCAGATAGCTCACTGCTTAGGTTCATTTGGAGAGAACAACCTTGCAAAGAAAGACGACTGGCCACCTGTACTTTCTAGCTGTTTTTTTGTCCCTGGGCAAATCACTTAGCCTCTCCCAGCTGCTTCTCCATCTGTGAAATGGGATCATTTCATCTGTCTACAGCCATGAGGAAACAGGGAGGGCTATTCTCCAGAGTAACTGGCCAGGGCTCCTCAAAAATGTCAATGGCACACACACACACACACACACACACACACACACACACACACACACAAACAAAAACAAAGAAAGGGTGGAGAACCGGTCCAGATTAAAGAAAGCTCTTGTGGGTTGAACGGTGGCCCCCAAAAGATAAAATCCATCCAGATCCTGGGAACGTGTCCTCACCTGGAAAAAGGGTCTTTGTAGATGCAGCTCAACTAAGGGTCTTGAGACGAGATCATCTTGGAATACCCTGGTGGGCCCTAAACTCCGTGACAAGTGTCACCGACAGCCACCAGAAACAAGAAGAGACAAGAAGGACCCTCCCCTAGATTTCCAGACAGACAGGTGATCTGCCAATACCTTGATTTCAGACTTCTGGCCTCCAGAACCGTAAGGGAGTCGTTTCTTTTACGCTAGTTTGTGGTGATTTTTTACACAGTCCTAGGGAACCAACACAGAGGCCAGAGAGGCAGGACAATGGAATGTGATGTGTGGTTTTGGATCGAATCCTGGGCCAAAAATAAAAGAGTTATAAACGTCAATACTGAGGCAACTGGCAAAATATGAATTAAGGCCCACAGATTAGACACGAGCATTGGATCAACGCTACTTTCCTGATTTGATCACTGCCCTGTAATTACGCAACAGAACATCCTTGCTCTTAGGAGGCACCCACTGAAGTACTTAGGGACACTGTGTCTGTAACTTACTCTCAGATAATTAAAAAAAAATAAAATACGCACACACACCTAACAAAGCAAATACAATAAACGTTTACAGTTGGGCCATCTGGGCAAAAAGTTTACAAGAATTCTTCGTGCATTCTTGCAACTTCACTGTAAGTTTGAAATAACTTCAAAATAAAACTAGGGCTGGGGTGGGGAGAAGGCCACAATGGTGGTTCAAACAGTGAGGCTGGGAGCACAAAACACTGCTTCTCCAGAAAGCTGTCTTAGGTTTTGTTCGGCACCCATGACCAGTACACCTCCCTGACTTCGGTTCTCTCACCAAACGACCATGTGTTCTTCTTATCATAATCCTACTAGATCCCTTTTTTGCCTTGGTTGCCAGGAAGCTCAGAGCCAAGTTCTCTGCTGGCATGGAGGCCTCTCTGCTTCCTTTGTGGGCTTCCTGAGGTAGTGAATAGACTTGGAGGTGGTCCTTGCCCTACTCAGGGCTGGGTGAGAGGACCCCGCTCTCTCAAGGCCCACCCTACTGCTCCCTGGCTTCCTGGAAGCCTTGCCAGGATTCCCACTTTGTGTCAACCCAGGGAGGGTGCTCTGGCCGAGTACCTGAGCCTCAGTGTCTCATCTGTAGAAGGAAGGTTAAGAGCTACCGCTCGGCCCACCTCCTGGGGGAGTCAAGATATGAGATGAGATAAGGGTACCCAGGCCACAGAGGGATGTGGGAGCACACACAGGAGCTTCTCTTGACACCCTCGGTGGGCCTCTACCACTGGGGAGACGGCATACCCAAGTGAAGGAAGGGCAGAAGCACCAAGATCCCGCGCCAGGCCTGGCCCCTGCTCCCCAAACCGGCCCGGCGGCTTCAAGTTACCCTGTTGCGGCTGTGGGCTGTGGTTACAGGCGCGCTTTGTCGGGCTTAGAACAAGGTGCCTCTCTCCCAGGCAGGGCCTCCAGGCTGAGTGCGGTCCAGGCCTCACCCCACAGAGCCCCTGGTCTGTGATCGATGGGTCCGAGAGAACGGGCTGTGGGAGCCAGCCAAGGCTCCCCTCTCCAGCCCCACCCACCACGCGGCAGGGGTCTCTGGAGGCCGCACATTTAACCAGCACCTACCGCGTCCCAGGCACCGCACAGCGTTCTACCCATCCTGGGTCTCGTTAAAGGCCCTCGTTAAAGCCCCAGCTCAGGACCTCAGGAGAGAATCGTGGCCTCTCCAGGCCCCACCCCCCTCAAGTGCAAGAGGACAGTCTCCTCCAGGGCTGGGGAGGACAGGAAGACAGGTGAGAGGGCCGTGCACAGAGCAGACGCAGCAAACGTTCCCAAGCTGGCACGGCTCCAGGAGTGGGACGTGAGCTCCCTGAGATAATCCTCGTTTTCACCTTGGCTGTAGGTGCTGTGATTATCACCAGGTTACAGATAAGGAAACTGAGGCCCAGAGAAGGTCAGTGTCTTGCCCCAGGTGCACCACAGCCGATCCTTGGAGGGCCACACTCACAAGTGATACTACTGTCCCTGTTTCTCAGAGACGTTAAGTGACTTGCACGTGGTCCTACAGCAGTCAAGGGTGGAGCCAGGACTCAACCCCAGGCCCGTCTAGCCCTTCCGGAGCCACCTCCCAGGCCAGGTGCCCTCTCTGTGCCCCAGCCACAGAGCCCAAGGCCCGAATCCCACAGCCTCATACCCTGCCTCTCGTGATGAGGCCCCCCCAACTTGCAAGCCAACAGGCCACCGTCCCCTCCTCAAACACCCACGATGGCTCCCCGCTGCCTGCCTCCACTCAAGGCCCCTGCTATGTGGCTGTAACGCTGGCCACAAGCCTTTCCTCAGGCCTTTGCACACTCTTGTTTCTGCCCCAGATGCCCGCCCTCTTCCCTCATCCAGCCAGGAAACTCCTACTCATCCTTCAGACCCCAGTCTAAATGTCAAATCTTCCCTGACTGGCCCCTCCCTAGCTCATCAGGCCCTCAGCAGACTCCCATAGCCCCTGCTCCCCTCTCTAAACTCCCCTGGGACTGAGGACTATTCTGCAGATTCCTCTGCTACGGGCCCTGCCATGTCAAGCGGAGAAGCCATATCCATGGGGAACACTGGTTGGGGAGAAAGTGGAGTGAAGTTAGGTTTGCATCGTAGGGAGCCCTGGAGATGAACTCGAAGGACAGTGAGAGCCAGCTGGAGTTGTGTCTGGTGCTCCCCGGAGTTTTGATTTCCCCCAACCCAGCCGCTTGGCCTGCAGCTCGTTGTACAATCTGCAGAGAACCTTCCCCTGTATTTCCTCACTGACCCACAGCGGTAGGAAATAGGCCAACTGCATTCTTCATTTAACAAATGAGGAAACCGAGGCTCAGGGAGGCCCTGGGTGGAGGCCGCAGCCCTAGCCCAGACCTTCCAGCTTCCACGTACCAGCCTCGCATACCCGGGACGCCAGCCGTGGCTCAAACGGCTGGGGGCTGGGCCAGAGCCTACGTGTGGTCACAGTCGCCGTGAAACAGCAGATCCTAGATCAGAAGCCCCAGAAGGGGCAGGGGCGGGGCGGGGCGGGTGGGGGAATCTGTGGTCTCATCACCATTGCATCCCCAGAGCTCAGAGCAGGGACACTCAGTAAACATGTGTGGATAAATTCGTGAAGGGACAGCAACAAGCCCCCCCCCCCCCCCCCCAGGTCTCTGTCTGACTCTTTTTATTTTGCCTGGAAGTTTCAGGAGTCAGGGCAAGAGGCCAGATCCCTCCCGGGTGAGGGCGGGGCACCAGCTCATCTTGTCCCTTTGAAGACCCACAGTCCTCCACAGAGCACAGGCCGGGGCTTCCTGGCGGCTCCACATCTGTGAGGCACGCCTACCGCGTGGAGGGATGCTGGGATCAGAGCCATGGCCGGAAGGAGCCGCCCGTGTGGGCAGCTGATAAATGTCAGCAGCAGCCTTCCTTCCAGCCTCCGGTCCCCAAAACTGGGCTATGCAGAGCGAGCTACAGCTGCTTTGCTCCTATTATCTCACATAATCCTCAAGCCTAGGAGACGGGAGCTGATACCACCCCCATTTCGGGCGAGGAAACAGAGGCCTGGGTGAAAGACCTGGCCCGAGGGCCAGGATGTGAACCCAGGCACGTGACCGAGTCCACGCACTGAGTCACCGTACCGCCCTGCCTCTCTGCGCCTGTGGACTCTGCATATGTACGAACTCCTACCTGGGGAGGCAGCTGTGGGCAGACCCTCGCTGTCAGTCAGTCCTTCAGGCCATAAACCCCAGTGAGCACACCTATCGGGACTCACGGGGGATTCGGGGAACACCAGCCAGGGGACCCTGCCCCTGAGGAGCTCAAGCCAGTGGGGAAGACAGACACAGTCCGGGGAAAGGGAGCAATGGAAAGTTAAAGGTGGAGGCTCTACCAGATTCACAAGGGGTAGCCCTGTTCCTACAACCTGGGGGCAGAATGAACTCCGCAGCCCCTCCTAGTCCACGGTACCACCCCCACCCCTGCAAGTCGTGGACAGAGTAAACAGGAGGCAGATGGTGGAAGCCAAGGCCCCACCCCAGCTCCTCCTCAGCCTTGCTGCTCAGACACACACACGTACACATGTGTATGCACACATGCACGCACACACGCGCACACACACACACAGTCACCACAGCCCCTCGGGGGGGTCTAGGGGACAGCTGCCCCCCAGGCCTTGACCTGGTGCCCCACAGGCTGTGCTCGGCCCACCGGGGAACCCACCACCTGCTTTTCCTCACCTCTGCTGACACAGAGAGAGGGAAAGGGGCAGCCAGAGTCCCAGGGTGTCTCCGGGGCGCCCCCACTCACCCACCATTGCTGAGGGGATGGGCAGCCTTGCTGCCCCCCACACGGCACCCTGCCCAGCTGCCCCACTCCGTGGAGTTCCCTACTGGGACCCGGGCACCCGCTCTACCCAGGTGGGGTCTGAGCACAGGCCTAGCCCTCCTGGGGGGCCGGCTCCGGGTGCTGAGGCTTACCTGCCTGCCGCCCGCCAGCCGCCCCGCTGGGATCTGAGTGTCCGCCTCCCTCTGGGTCCCCTTCTCAGGAAGTGGGAGGGAGTGGAGGAAGTTCTGCAGCGGGGGGCTCCTGGCTCGGAACCGTGGGGGAAGTACACCCAGGAGGAGGGGCAGGTGGACAGCAGAGCCACTTTCCGTGGAGGAGACACAGTCCGGCTCCCCTGGAGCTAGGGGCAAGGGCCACGGAAGAGCCACAGAGCTGCGGGGGCAGCGAGAGAGCCTGGGACTACCTGTCGTGGCGGTCTATCGGGGCCCACTGAGCACTCACGGATGTGGGGGGGGGGCAGGGGAGCCACGGTCCCGGCTGGCAGGCCAAACCCCCGATGTTCCCCCAAGTGCCAGTCCCTGAGCTGGGGCCCCCTGGAGTATAGGAGGAGGCCTCCTGCAGAGCCTGTACACCCCAGATAAGAGTCTGGTGCCCAGACCCTGTGGAGCTGGTGTGCCAGGAGGCCCGGCTAGGGTCTGCTGTGGGCATTTTGGGCTACGTGGGGACCCCAGCAGGTCAATCCCTGCCCACCTCTCGGACAGAGGGGGCCGTGGAGCTGGTGAGTCTCCTAACTCACAAGGGGGTTGCGAGGGGGCCTTGGCAAAATGTATGGAGCGGCCACATGCTGGGGGCACAGTGACAAATCCAACCAGCACCAGCTAGAAAGTGAGAAGCACTGTGGGAAAACAGCAGGGGTGGGGGTCCGGGGGCGGGGTTGAGTAACGAAGGAGGAGGGTCAGGACGTTACCCTCAGTAATGCCCACAGGTTTGCCCTGGGCAAGGCTGCTCCTAGGTCTGGATGTCCCCCAGAGTCCTGGGCTGGGCCACAACTGCAGGAACAAACACACGGAGGCCAAGAGAACCATTTGCCTCATCCTGAGCAGGAGCCTCACAGAGCCAGAGGGAAGAGGCAGGCGCCTGGGGTGGAGGTGGCTGCAGACACAAGTGGCTCTGGGCCTAATCCTCTTGATGCCCGCCCTGCCACTGCTCCCGGTGCCCAGCCAGCTCCCGGTACCAGAGCACGTCCGGGGGTGGGGAGCAGGAGGGAGGCTGGAGCACCCGTCCCCAGGCCCTCCACTGTGGCTTTTGAGAAATCCCAGAGAGGAGGCGGGCGGGGGAGGTGGGGGAGGGAGGCACCGGGAGTCCCAAAAGTGACAGCATGATGGTGGACTTTGGAGCCCCACAAGTTCAGCACCACCACCCCCAGCATGGGAAGGCGGCCAAGTGTGAGTCGAGTTTCTTCATCTGTGAAACCGGGTTCCTCGCGAGGGCCTCACAAGTCTTGCAGCGCCGCAGCAGCAGGCAGGGGTGCAGCGTGGTCACCGGTGCCCGGAGAAGCCGCATCGCCCGCACGCGCCCCCTCCCACATTCACGCGCTCGCAGAAACTCTCACACACGTGCACTCGGCCACACGCCCTCTCACTCACTCATACTCTCCTGTACTCGCACCTCACACCACACCCACTCCGTGTGCTCACACTGAGCCACACATCTGCACACACACACACCCGCGGGCGCTCGCGCACTCTCGTGCACGCTCACAGTTCACAGCACACCCCGCCGTGTCATGTTCACACTCGGCCACACACGTGCACTCACCGACTCGCGTGCACCAGCATTCTCACACGCACTCTCGTGCACACTCGCACACTCGGGCACACGCCAACTTTCCCAGCCACACCCTCTCTCCCACCCTCGCTCGCAGGGCTCACGCGCAGCCCGCTCCGCCCTCCACGGGGCGGGACCCGGAGGGATGCGGGCGGCGGCGGGGCGCCCCAGTGCCCGTCAGCCGGGTGCCCGCCGCCCGCACGCCCCTCGGGAGGAGGGCTGGGTCCCGGCCATGGAGGGCCGGGGCGTGAGTCACGGCGCCCACCGGGCACGCGCGGGGCGGATGGGGGGGCCCCTAGCTCCCGACCCCGCGGCCCCGTCCCTGCCCCCCACGCCCCCCGCGCCCCCTCCCCGCCTACCGTGCTCAGCTGGGCCCCCATGGCGGCGCAGCTCCTCGCTCTCTCCGCCGCCGCCGCCGAGACAGTCGGGCCGCCGCGCCCAGGGCCCGCCCCCTGGCGGCGTCACCCTCGGAGGAGGGGCGGGGCCGAGCGGGCGGCCCCGCCCCTCACGCCGCCGCGAGGAAGGGGCGGCGGCGGGGGGGACCCCGCGCACTGCACGTGGCCCGCGGTGGGGTCGCCCGGCTAGCGCTCGGCCGGGTTCGGACCCGCTGGGCGGCCTCGGGTGGGAAGTCGGCCTTACCAGGGCCCCCCCCGCCCCCCCCCGCCCCGCTCATCTCCAGAGAGGGGGAAGGTGGCGCCCTCCCGCGATGGGATCCGGAACTTAAAATCCGGAAACCACCAGGCCACGCCTGGCCTAACTTCGCAGGGTGGCCCTGAGCGCGGTGCTGGGCCTCACAGGCCTGCTTAGCTCAGGCCCCCTCCAGGCCTGTGAACGTGCTGTTCCCTCTCTCCGGGACACTATCCCCAGCTGCCTCAGGGCCAGCCCTGGCTTACTGTTTGGCTGTCAGGTCAGCTGTTCCCTACTCAAGTCCTGCCCTGTCCCCCGCCCCCCCAGGCTGACCCTGTGTCTTCGTAGCACTTCGCTTGGAGCTGAAGTCATCCCGTGTGTTGTATCGGGGATGGTCTGCCCCCAGCCCCACCGCATCCCAGTGGACTGTGGACTCCCTGGGGGCAGGACTCTGCTCTGAAGTCCCTTGCATTCATGCCCGGAGCCTAGCACAGAGCCTGGCATACAGTAGGTGCTCAATACTTGTTGAATGAGTGAATTTAACAGTATCTCCTCTGTGTAGGCCCACGATGGTCCCTGGGGGGCTCTCTGGCCCTAGCCTCCTGAAATGGTCTTGGACCCGGATGTGAGCTCCTGATAATCTGACTTGGTCAGGCTGCCAGGTGATGTGTTCCTGCAGCATGGTTCTCGCCAGGCGGAGAACTGGGCCTTCCAGGCAGAGGAACAAGGTGGACAGACACAAGGTCACAAAAGCCAGAGGGACTGGAACAGCAGAGCTGGGGGCACAATGGTGTGATGTGAAGTCGGGATGAGGCAGTATGGGGGCCTGGGTGGAGAGAACTGGGGGGGACTGTGGGGAAGATTTAGACCTGTGGGGCAGTGAACAGCTGGTTTTAAAAGAGGACTGGGGACAGTGGAGAGAGGGACAGAGAAAGAGATCTGCTGCCTTAGACTACAAGGGTAAACGTGACAGCAGATCAGTTAGGCATGATTTCAGTTGTATTGGTCACATTTTAAAATTAATTATTATTATTATTAGTATTATTTAGTAATCTCTATGCCCAACATGGGGCTCAAACTCACAACCCTGAGATCAAGAGTCGCATGCTCCACCGACTGAGCCAGCCACCGACTGATCAAAATTATTGATCACAATTTTAAGATCACAGTAGTTCTGTTTCTTTGGAGAGGGAGGGCTAGATTTCTCCCCAGAGTCCACGGGAACTGCTCACCTCCTGCAGGACAGTAGGGCGGCCATAGTGTCGAGGGGTATGTGGGGAGCAGAGAGAGGGGCTGGGATGACATTGATTAGGTGGCCCCCTCCTGCTGTTAGAACTCAAATCAAGCAGGTAGTTTTAACTGCCATTCACTGGTGTGACAGGCTCAGGCCTTCCCCATTCAGGGTCTTCCTCTGTGGGAGGTGGGGGAGGGCACAGTGTCTTTAAGACCACTTCTTTTTTTTTTTCTTTTTAATGTTTATTTTTGAGAGAGAGAGAGAGAGAGAGAGAGTGTGTGTGTGTGTGTGTGCGCGCGCGTGCTCAGGGAAGGGCCAGAGGGAGAGAGGGGGACAGAGGATCCGAAAAGGACCCTGTGCTGACAGCAGTGACCTGGCCGTGGGGCTGGAACTCACAAACCGTCAGATGTCATGACCTGAGCCAAAGTCAGATGCTTAACTGACTGAGCCACCCAGGAGCCCCAAGACCGCTTCTAATTCTGATATTTTATTTCTGGGTGTGCCCTCAGGCTTGGAAAAATACCCAATGGACAGAGAAATTGCAAAAATAGTACAATGAACTATCAGATTCCCCAGCTGTTACCATTTGACCTGTCTCTCTTTCTCCCATCCTCCCTATATGTTTGCTTTTGCTGAGCCATAGAGAATTGCAGATATGTGACCTTCACCTCTGAATACTTCACCACATTTCTCCTAAGAACAAGGCTGTTCTCTGACATACCACTGTTCAGTGATCAAGTTCAGGAACTTTAACATTGATACAATACTGTTACCTAGTCCCGGGTCCACGTTCCATTGCCCCAGATGCCCCTGTAATGTCCTTTCTGGCTGTTATTTTTTTTTTTTTCTGGTTCAGGGTTTAATCCCAGGCTAAGCGTGGAGTTTACCTGGCAGGTCTCCTTCGGATCAGAGGGCAGGTGATGGACTGTTCCCTGTTGTTGCCCGGCCCGGTCTACCTACAATAAGGTAACTTCTCCTTGGATGCTGTGTGAATGCCCTGATCCCCAACAAATTTTGATCCAGTGGTTTTAGCATGTGCGGATGCTGCTTGCCTGAATCAATTATCACTGAGGTGGTTTAACTGGTTTACAAGGTGCTTTGGGTTGGGGGAAGACCTTCATCCTAATCATTCCTCAAGGTCCTTCCATGGGCCAAAGAACAGAAACTCCCCCCAAGCCTGCTTGCCTTCTGGGCACGCCCTGCCAGCTGGGAATCCCCTACTCTAATCAGGTGTTTGATCCTTGGGAGAGACTGAGAGGATGGAGAAACCATTAGTTTCATTTGCTAGAAGAGGAAGCTGAGGCCCAGGGAGAGGAGAGAAGTGGCCACTAGTGGAATAGCTCCTCCCGAGGAGTCTCTGGGCTCCATGGATGAGGGTGGGCGTTTGGGAAGGAGACTTTCAGGCAGAATAATGGGCAGGGTTTCTGGGTCCAGGTTGGGGCTCTCTGACCCCTGACAGCCCCCCTCCCCAGTCCCTGTTATCTGTGTAAGATCTGGGTTGCCAGATTTCGCAGATAAAAATATAGGGTGCCCGGTTAAATTTGAATTTTAGTTAAACAATGAACTTTTTTTTAGTAGTTAAGTATGTCCCAGTTGCTGCACCAAAAATTACACTAAAACCTCATGATGTCTAGGATGTTTGGACTGACAGTCGGGTTGCCAAGTAAGATATAGGACATCCAGTTCAATTCTAATTTCAGGGTACCAATGAATAATTTTTAAAGTCAGATGTAAAGAATAAAAGTATGTGTGGCAGGTGTTATCAGATGCAAGAAATGAGGCAGGTGACATTGGTGGGCCTTGAATGCTGGGATGAGCTGCCCTTCTGTCAGAGTAGATGACACCCCTGGAAGAAGGGACTTGAGCTTGGAAGGCCCTTGCCAGACAGTTCTAGAAAGCTCCCTCTGGGGACATCTGGCTGGCTCAGTTGGTAGAGCATGCGACTGTCGATCTCGGGTCGTGAGTCCAAGCCCCAAAGAGAAAGCTTCCTGTGGCTGTGGGAGGCAGGGAGTGTGGGCAGAGGCGAGCAAGACTGAAGGTCAGGGACCAATCAGGGGGCAGCTGCAGTGACCAGTGGCATGCCATAGGTTCAGACTAATGCTCAGGGGATGTAAAGACTGTTCAGGGGGCAGGACCTATGGGGCCTGAGGTCCACCAGCTCAGGAAGGTGGGCAGGAGGCCTCTGGCCTGGCATGAGCGGGGTAAGTTTAAGGGGCTGTGGGAGAGGGGGCGGGAGGGCCTGAGAGTCAATGGGGTCCGGCATCTGGAGTTCAGAAGGGGCCAGGCCCGAGGAGAGAATGGCTCTGGGGCAGGGAAAGAGGGACACAGGGCTAGGGTGGGGCAGGGGGCTGTGCAGCGGGGACCCGGGGAGGCATTTCTGCCCAAATTACTTCCTGCCCTAGGAGGAACTAGGGGAACATAGTAGCAGCAGCCGCAGGGCTGGGGTGGCCGCCTAGCCAGAGGCCGAAGCATTACTGGTGGGATCCAACCGCCTGCTCCGTGTGTGAAAGTGCTGGGACAGGGAGGGCGTGCTGGGACACGAGGTCAGCCCCAGGGTTACCAGACCTGTTCTGCCGAGGCCTCTTTGGAAGCCAAGCAGCCTGCTCCGGCACAGTCTTTGTGTGGGCACCTGGGAGGTTGAGGAAACAGGAATCGGGGCGGTGTGCATTCTGGGTGGCAACCTCATCAGTTCTCCTCAGAAGTACTCGAAGCACAGTCCCAGCCGAGCTCGTGTGCCCAGCTTACGGAGGAGAGGCGTGGCTCAGAGAGGGAGGAAGCTTGCCCGAGGCCACATGTCACAACAGCTGATGGGGGTTTGCGTTGGAGTTTGAACCCGGGTCTGTTTGCTTCTGAAACTCAGCTCTCCCCATGGCCGCCTGACCCTGGAATTAGGCGTCTGTTTTCCCTCATCCTGGTTGGCCTGGGCTGCCTTACGGCGGGTGGCAGGGACTGACTCCGGGGTGGGGAGCTCCGGGTCACTCCCCATAAAATACTGCCTTCTCTAGACCAGAAATGTTCTTTCCTTTTTTGTTTTTAAAGTGTATTTATGTTGAGAGAGAGAAAGAGCACAAGCAGAGAGGGGCAGAGAGAGAGAGGGAGAGAGAGAATCCCAAGCAGGCTCTGCACAGTGTGGAACCTGACGTGGGGCTCGAACTCCTGAACTATGAGATCACGACCTGAGCTGAAACCGAGAGCCGGATGCTTAACTGACTGAGCCACCCAGCCGCCCCTAGACCAGAAATTTTCAAAATCTTGGCTCTTGCCATGTGACCTTGGGCAAATCACTCCCCTCTCTAGGCCTGTTTTCTTGCCTACAAAATAGACAACCATCTAGAATCTAGATAGAACCTCGCCAGAACGCAGGTCGCAAAGTGCTGGCCAAAGGGTGGCATCCAGCCCACGGGAGAATCTGTTCTGGGTTTTGGCTTCATTTGAATTAATTGCCAACTTAGGATTTCTGGCTTCTTATGATAAATCCGAGGCTCTTGCCGTGTCAGCTTCCAGCCTGGGGGCCCTTCAGGTTCTGATGAGGCTGAGGTTCAGGTCCTCCCGAGGTGCTCCGACAGTGTGTAATTCTCATGCACTCTGCTCCCTGGAAAGCAGGAGTCGAGGGTTCTAGGCTTGGCTCTGCCCAAACCAGCCGTCTAGGGCCAGTGACCACTCCTCTCCGGGACACGTCCACAAACAGGGGTGATCCGCATATCTCAGAAGGCCATGTTGAGGGTTAACTGAGATGCCACATGTAAACTGCTTCCCAAATCTGGGTCTGTGGGCAGGTGGAAATGAGAACTGGAAACGTGATTACCTGAGTGTCTCTGGTATGCTGAGAGCAGGCTGGGGACTGAGAGCTGAATGTGGCTCAGTCCCCAGGGACACACCTAAGCAGCAAGCTGAAAACAGTGGGGAGGAACCCCAGGTTAAGGCCTTTCACTTGCGGGTGAAATCAACGGAGACCTCAGAAAAGAGGTGACATTTGGGCTGCCACCACCAGATTCATGTGTTCATCCCTCATATCTTTACCAAGCACCTACTATGTTCCAGGCATCATTCTAGGTGCTGGGGGTCCAGCAGTGAGCAAGACAAAAACGCCTTTGAAGAGCTGGCGTTCTCATGGGGGAAAACAGAATAAAGCAGAAACAATTAAAAAAAAAAAAAAAAGACATGTAATGTCTGGTGGCAAAGGAAAGGCAGAGCAGGGCCAGAAGGAGACGGGGGTAGCAATTTTATGTAGGGGCCAGAGAGGCCTTCCTGGGGTGATGACATTGAAGCAGAGACCCGAAGGAAGTCAGCAAGCAAGCCCTGTGGATAACTGGGGAAAGAGCATTCCAGGCAGTGAGAACAGCAAGTGCAAAGGCCCTGAGGCAGGAGTATGCATGGCTTCTTTAAGAAGCAGCAATCCTGTCGGTTTATTCCATGTCTGTGAGGCTAGCTTTGACCACTTTGCTCAGCCGACGGCCAGGCTTTACCCTGTAAAGCCGTATTGCATTTAAGAAGTCATCTATGGGATGATCCTTTGAGACTGTGATTACATGATTTGACTTAATCCTCATAAGCAGCCCTTTGGCAGTCTTAAAACATGTCTGTAAATTCTTTGACATTCCACCCTTTGAGAGATTGGGGGTTTGGGTCCCCTCCCCTTGAATGTGGGTTCTGTGACTTCTTGACCAATAGAATATGGCAGAAGTGAATACAAATCAAAACCACAATGAAGTACCACCTTACACCTGTCAGAATGGCTAACATTCACAACTCGGACAACAACAGATGTTGGCGAGGATGCGGAGAAAGAGGATCTCTTTTGCGTTGTTTTGGGAATGCAAGCTGGTGCAGCCACTCTGGAAAACAGAATGGAGGTTCCTCAAAAAACTAAAAATAGAGCTACCCTACGACCCAGCAATTGCACGACTATTTATCCAGAGGATTGGATAAATACCAAACGTATTTATCCAAGGGATACGGGTGTGCTGTTTCGAAGGGACACACGCACCCCCATGTTTATAGCCGCACGATCAACAATAGCCAAAGTATGGAAAGAGCCCAAATGCCCATCGATGGATGAATGGATAAAGAAGATGTGGTCTATATATACAATGGAGTATTACTCGGCAATCAAAAAGAATGAAATCTTGCCATTTGCAACTACATGGATGGCACTGGAGGGTATTATGCTAAGTGAAATTAGTCAGAGAAAGACAAAAATCATATGACTTCACTCCTATGAGGACTTCAAGAGACAGAACAGATGAACATAAGGGAAGGGAAACAAAAATAATATAAAAAACAGGGAGGGGGACAAAGCAGAAGAGACTCATAAGTATGGAGAACAAACTGAGGGTTCCTGGAGGGGTCGTGGGAGGGGGGAGGGGCTCAATGGGGAAGGGGCACTAAGGAATCGACTCCTGAAATCACGGTTGCAGTAGACGCTAACTAATTTGGATGCAAATTAAAAAATTAAAAATTTAAAACTTAAAAAAAAAAAAGAATATGGCAAAAGTGACACTCTACCATTGGCGGGGGTGGGAGGGGCAGCCCATAGGAAATGGGTGGCCTCCACGTCCCAGTCTCCTGAGATGCTTGCTCTTGAAACCCGGCCACCATGCTGTGAGGAAGTCCTAGCAGCCCATAGAGAAGCCCCCGTGGAGAGGAGCCCAGGCCTCGGACCCTCCGCTCACCTGACCTCCCAGTCAACAGCCAGCACCAACTTGCCAGCCATGTGAGCACGCCATCTTGGAAGCAGGTCCTCCAGCCCCCATTGGGCCACCTCAGCCGGCGCCCTGAGGAGCAGAGCTGAGCCACCCCCTGCAAACCCTGCTCTAATTTCACACAGGTGAGAGAATAAGAAGACCGTTGCTGTTTCACACCACTAAGTTTTAGAGTGGTTGGTCACGCAATTATAGTTAACTGGAACAAACCTCACGAAGACAGCCTCCCCATTTTATAGATGAGAAACTGAGGCGCAGAGGATTGAAATAGTTCACCCAACGTCTCACAGCCCCTTAGTGGGAGAACTGGCCTTCGAAATCAGCCTCTTTATGTTGTATTTTGATGACCAGAAGTTCTGAATTTTAATGAAGTCCAATTTGGCGATCTTTTCCTACAGTAAATCTGTTTTGTGCGGATAGGCAGTTTCGAAACATTTTTTTTTTTCATATATGACTACATAATATCTTTGGACATTAACACATAATGGTGTTTATTTTTTACTTTATATATATATATATATTTTTTAATTTTTTTAACATTTATTTATTTTTGAGAGACAGAGCGTGAGCAGGGGAGGCGCAGAGAGAGAGGGGGACACAGAATCCAAAGCAGGCTCCAGGCTCTCAGCTGTCAGCACAGAGCCCAACGCGGGGCTTGAACTCACAAACCGGGAGATCATGACCTGAGCCAAAGTCCCATGCTTAACTGGCTGAGCCACCCAGGCGTCCCACATAATGGTGTTTAACAGCTGCCCGATGTCCCACTGTGTGGAGTACTAGCCTTTATTTGACTAAGCTCCATGCATAGGTATCTAGCTCTTTCCTAGTTTGTCACCATTTTGGACAATACTGTGGGCAATGCCCTTGCCTGTATCTCTGTTTCTCCGATTATTTTGTAAAAGGTACGTGCTTAGACGTGGAACTGCGTGGGCAAAGAAAGAGCAAAGTTCAAAGCTTCCTGGCAACACAGCCAGACTGCCAGATGGCACGTCGTGTGAGCAGGTGAGAGTTTTCTAGGGTGGCCGTTACCAAATGACGACAAACGGGCTGCCTTCCACGAACAGAAAGCTCGCTCACAGTTCAGGAGGCCAGAAGTCTGAAATCGAGTTTGGTTCTCTCTGGAGGACCTGAGGGAGTGAAGTTAGTCCCTACGCCTCTGTCCTAGGCGCTGGCGGCTGCCTGAACTCTTTGGTGTTTCTCAGCCTGTGGCACTGGGGTCTCTGCCTCCATTTTCACGCCGCCTTCTGTCTGCGTCTGTGTCCTCCCCTCTTCTCATAAGGACACCAGCCATTCGATTTAGGGCCCACCCTAAATCCAGGATGATTTAATCTCGAAATCTTTACATAATTACATCTGCAAAGACCTATTTCCAAACGAGGTCACAGGCTGAGGTTCCCGGGGGGACACATCTTTTTTTTTTTTTTTTTAAACATTTATTTATTTTTGAGACAGAGGGAGACAGAGCATGAACGGGGGAGGGTCAGAGAGAGGGAGACACAGAATCTGAAACAGGCTCCAGGCTCTGAGCTGTCAGCAGAGAGCCCAACGCGGGGCTTGAACTCACAGACCGTGAGATCATGACCTGAGCTGAAGTCGGCCGCTTAACCGACTGAGCCACCCAGGTGCCCCCGAGGGGGACACATCTTTTTGGAGGACACTATTCAACCCACGACAGAGCTGTTTCGTTGCTCCTTGGCACAGCCGGGTTGGGCACAGGATATTCCCGGCCCGAGTCCAAGCTGGGGGCACCCCGGGGCTCAGGCAGATCTGGGCGGATCTGTCCAACCCCGTGGCTAATGGCTGTTTGTTTGTGTGAGCAGCCAGAGGCCCTGGGAGGGAGCTACCCTTGGGAGCAGGAGGTGGGCACCCGGGCATGACAGCCTTCACCCTTCCAGAGCACCTTCCAGCACCACTGTGCTGGGTCCCATATGTGGTGAGCTGCACCCCAAAACAAAGTTAGCCACTGAGAGAGGGGGCAATTCTGAGTCTATCTCACAGTGTCCATCGTGGGCTGTCGGCCGGCGGGGGGGGGGGGGGGTGTCTGGCCTTCCAGGTGTGGCCAGGTGCTATTGTAACTCCGCTAACCCCCGCGGTAAGTGTGGGCTACAGTGGGGGAAACTGAGGTCCTGAGCTATTCAGGAACGCACCCAAGGTTAAGTGCTGGCTGGCTTCAGAGTCCATGATCTTAGCACGCGTGATGTGCTACCTACCGCCCGAGCAGAAACCCGATTCAAACTTCACTAACCAGGGAGGGCTTTACTAAAGGCTCTTTGAAGGAGCTCAACAAATCAAAGGGGGCGCCCTGGGAGAGGCTGGGAATGGCCTGGATGCTGCCAGGACTTGGCTCCTGCACATCTTTCCCTCTCTCGTCCAGGGAGCTTCCTCTCTCCAGTCCTTCTGGGCCCCTTCCCGCAGGGATGCGCCTCCCGCCACCCGCCAGACTGGTTTGAGGAAAGAAATCTTAGGGAAGGGCCCTGATTGGTCCGTTTTCTCATATGTCCTTCTTGGGGAATGGCGCTCTCCGATTGGCCCATCTTGGGTCAGGTGCCTCCCCTTAGCCACCATTCTGGTGAGGGAGGTGGAGTCAAGCAGGGGTGGGGTGGGTGGGGGCGGGCTTGGAGGCGGGGTAACTCCCACTGAAAGCGCAGGGCTGGTGAGCGGTGGGCCCAGGAGGGTCCCCAGGAGAAGGGGTCAGCGAGCCAGTGACCACAGGGCAGTTGCAGTGAGCTGACTGCCACCCGCTGGGAGTCACCACTGGGTCCTAGAGCTGGAAAAGACTGCGTTCCTGACTTAGTGTGTGACCTGGGCAAGGGGAGGATGGCAAGGTGCTCAGAGAACCTCAGAAGGCTGGGTGACTATGCAAAGGAGGAAGGGAGCCACCGGGTGCCAGGCGCTTTGCCTTTGTGGAGAGATAGGATCAGAGATGGTGATCTGGGCTCTGTCTTCCCCTGTATTTTCCTCCTTCCCTTTCCCTGCGCTGGCTGCCCCGGGGGAAGGGCCGGGCGGGGGCAGAAAGCCGGCAGCCTGTCTGTGAGAGGAAGAGGGCTTCCAGCATGGTCAGGGCTCCTTGAGAACACACGGAGGAATAAAGGCTCCCAGCCCTGACCAGAGAGGTGGACCCAGGGCTGGGGCAAGGCGCGGGAGGCCTAGGGAGGTCCCCCTCTGGGACATGGCCCTTCTCTGCCCCACGCTGGGATCCAGGGCTTTGGTGGGCAGCTGCACCGGGTTTCAAGCTCTGCTCCCACCTCTGCTTGGTTCTTGGACGACGGGACAAGACGTTTCTAATGGCATCTGCTTCCTGAGTGGGCCACACTGCCAGAGGACGGACCCAGGTGGTGTCTAGAAAAGCCCCTGGGCCCCACAGGGATGAGGAGGCAGCAGGAGGCTGCTCACTTTCAGCCACCTTATGCCGATTTCTGAAGATGGGCGTCTTGGCCACAACCTGTGGACCAGCCCCCCACTTGTAACTCCTGAAGACTCTAGAGCTGAGGTTGTGTTTCCTCTAGAGTCTTGAATGAGGTTCATATGAGGACACACCAGTGACCTCACTTTATTCTCACAGCAACCTCTGAGGCAGGAAAGCCTATCACCTTCTTATAGATGAGGATGCCAAGACAGACTCAGAGAGGTCCAGGAGCTGCCTGGGATCACACAGCCCCACAGCAGTGGCTTCAGGAGCACCCAATCTCTACTGTGATCTCTCAGTCTCCAATCCTGTCCTCTGCTTTCACTCATTTGACAATTTTTTAAAATGTTTGTTTGTTTGTTTGTTTGTTTTGACAGCAGGGGGAAGGGCAGAGAAAGAGGGAGAGAGAGAATCCCAAGAAGGCTCCGCACTGTCAGCGCAGAACCCAATGCGGGGCTCAAACCCGAGAACTGGGAGATCATGACCTGAGCCGAAATCAAGAGTCAGAAGCTTAGCCAACTGAGCCACCCAGGTGCCCCTCATTTGACAATTTCTTTGAGTGCCAATCACACCCCTAGTCCCTGTGAGATCCGAGGGCATATGGCGGGGAACAGGCTAGGACTCCCTCAAGGAGCTGCAAAGTTCCCTGTTTACTACTTGGGTGACCTAGAGCTTGGCCTCTCCGAGTCTCAGTTTCATCATCGGTAAAATGGCTACAATAACGACGTGCTCCTAATGGCATTCTTGAAAGGATCCAATCAGATCATCTACACTCTGGGAGGAAGCCTCTATGCACCTGTACACTCGAGCGAGAGTTATGCCCCACCTCCCCAAGTTCAGGGCAGCTGCATAAGTTATTTGGAATTGTTCTATCTGTGAGATTTGTCTCCTCTCCCCTCTTCATTTATTTATTCAATCATTGATTTATAACAGTATGGACTTGTGGCTATATTTTTATTTAAAAAAAAGTTTTTCATGTTTATTTATCTCTGAGAGAGGGAGCGGGGAAGGGGCGGAAAGAGAGGGAGACACAGAATCTGAAGCAAGTTCCAGGCTCTGAGCTGTCAGCAGAGAGTCCAATGCGGGGCTCGAACCCACGAACCGCGAGATCATGACCTGAGCCGAAGTCAGGCGCTTAACCGACGGAGCCACCCAGGCGACCCTCATGGCTATATTTTTAAAGAAATTTTCCTACTTTGGGTTATCGTCCAATTCTCTCCTTCTTTCTTTGGCCATTGGTAACTCTTCCAGTTGGCCCGCGTCCCTTTAGCACAGCATTGTGTGTGTTTAAACATTTCCTTGGTTCCTGGTGCTACAAGGTGCCCCAGGCTTATTTCCTATAAATCCTTCCCCAGGCTTAGAATCAGCCATTTCTCCAAGGAGCTTTGGTTCCTCTTTCTGAAGAATGGCATTAGTAACCAAGGTCTGGGGGCGCCTGGGTGGCACAGTCGGTTAAGCGTCCGACTTCAGCCAGGTCACGATCTCACGGTCTGTGAGTTCGAGCCCCGCGTCAGGCTCTGGGCTGATGGCTCAGAGCCTGGAGCCTGTTTCTGATTCTGTGTCTCCCTCTCTCTCTGCCCCTTCCCCGTTCATGCTCTGTCTCTCTCTGTCCCCAAAATAAATAAACGTTGAAGGAAACTTGGGCAAAACAGAAAAAGCGTGGTGGTTTCCATGAGAATAAACTTGAATCCCACGGGAAGGCTTGATACAAGCAAGTTGCTTAAACCACTTCTACAAATTAGGCGGATGAGGTGGCTACGAAATACGGGGAGGAAATCAGCAAAACCCAGGAGGGGTCTGTGTGCCCGTGGCTGGCGAACCTCCGGAGGTTCTCGCTGTGCTGTGGGGGCCACGCCTGGAAGTCACAGAGGCCGCTTGATGGGGGTGGGCCAGGCAAGAAGCATGATCCCGTCTCCAGCGGCAGCCCCAGGCTCCGGGAGGGTCTGGGGTCCTCACCAGCAGATCCCGAGGGGATGTCCGCTTACACATGTTAAAGTCAACCGTTGAAGGTACGGTGCTCCATTTGACCCGGGTCCGCTAACTCAGTGAACTTCCTCAGTAACTGACCTGTCTGTGGTCCTGATTGCAGAGGTCAAGACACCTCGACCGTGTGAGGCTTCCTGTGCTGCAGGTACAGCGTGGGAAGACAGAGACTCAGGGTCAAGGAGAGGAGGGAGCACAGTGAGGGCCCGGGGACGCACACAGCAGCCCCGCGTGGGATATGGGCAGGGTTTCCCAGACGCCATAACTGAGGCCCACGGGAAAGCCGGAGACGCCCCACGGCTGGCTGCCAGACTAGCAGTCCCGGCCTCTTCCCACGCTTCTGGCTGTGGCCCCAACAAAGAGCATCATGGGAACAAGAAATGAGTCCAGAGAGAGTCTCGGGGTGGGTTCCCAAGGCGCTGGCCTCCCAGATTCAGGAGGATTCAGACTCTCGATGCGGCGGAAGCCGGGCAGAGGACAGAACACAGGCTCCACTGTCAGATGGCGTTGGGTTCGAGGCCCAGACCATCCACCCGCCTCCTGGCTGTGTGACCTTGGACGCGTCACTTGGCTGTAGTCTGTTTCCCCATTAGCAGTGTGGAGACGATGACGCCTGTGTGCCTCACACACCACGTCTGTGGGGCCACGCTCCCTCCTCCGGGAGGGGGTACCTCGCAGGGCCACGTGGGTCAGTGGTGAGTGCTCTGGAGACGGAGCTGTTGCTCAAGCCCCTGACACTCAAGAGCCTTACGTCCTGGCTCTCGAGGCCCAGGCTGCCAGCCAAGGTACGGGCTCCTGGCCGCACAGATGAAGGGGCCCAGGCCCTGTGGGCATGGGGGGGTGTGGGATGGCCACGGCAGGTTCCCACCTGGTCTAGGGGCTTTCTCTGTCATGGTCATTTCCCCTCTCAAGACCTCTGTTTCCTCAGCTGTACAAAGGTGATAATCCCCCAGCTCTGGTCACCTCCTGGGTAGTTGAGAGGGTCAGAGGAATGCATCCTCCATTCCCCCAACTCCATGCATTCCAGGGCATTCTGACCGATTTGGCCCATCTGAGCCCCACCTCTTCTGTTATGTCCTCAAACGGATTTACTATTCTCCTTAAAAAACAAAAACAAAACCAAAAAACTTTGTGTCGGGGCCCTGGGTGACTCATTCGGTTAAGCGTCCGACTCTTGGTTTCAGCTCAGGTCATGATCGCACCGGTTCGTGGGTTCAAGCCCCATGTCAGGCTCTGCACTGACAGCACAGAGCCTGCTTGGGATTCTCTCGCGCTCTCTCTCTCTCTGCCCTCTCCCACTCGTGCTGTCTCTGTCTCTAAATAAATAAACTTAGAAAAACAAAAACAAAAAACTTGTGTCATCCCAAGTAGAGAACAAGTATCACTTACAAGAAATAAAAAGTAACTTGGGGCGCCTGGTGGCTCAGTCGGTTGAGTGTCTGACTTCGGCTCAGGTCATGATCTCGCTGTCCGTGAGTTTGAGCCCCATGTCGGGCTCTGTGCTGACAGTTCAGAGCCTGGAGCCTGCTTCAGATTCTGTGTCTCCCCCTCTCTCTGCCCCTCCCCCACTCACGCTCTGTCTCTCTCTGTCTCTCTCTCTCTGCAAAAATAAATAAAACTTAAAAAAGAAAAAAAAGCAACCATAAAGATAGGCACCATGGAAATCATGTGATTCATTTCTAGCCGGATGCTGTTGCCCTGGAGGCCTGGGGTGGGGCTGGGGGTAGGGGTGTTCATGTCTGGATGGAAAGAGTGCTCTGCCAGGGTCGTAAAGGCCATCCACCCAATCGAGGCTTTCTTTTGCCCTGATGAGAAGGCTGGAAAGAGACTTGAAAAGGCAAGAACTTTCTCTCCGTGGGAGTCCACATCAGTTAACGTAGCATGTCCATGTAGCGCTAAATAACCCCGGATCCCCAGTCCCAGTGGGTCACGGGTGCACCAGGTGGAGCGGCAAAGGGCTTGCTTGATGAACCTGGAAGTGCCTTGCGCAGAATGGTGTTGGGCTTGTGGCTGAAGGCCTCCCGCTCCCCTCAGCAGCTCCCCTGGGCAGGCCACCCCACCCACGTGACCATCTCTGTGAGTCAGCACCTGGCTACTCTGGGTTCTTGGTCAGCTTCTTGGAGTCTGGTTAGCAGAAAGTTAAGTCCCATACGGTCCACTTCCGGCTGTTCTGGGAACAGCAGGGGCAGAGGACCAACCATGTGGTAGGGTCCCACCCCTAAGGAAAGAAAAAAAGAAACAAACCTCAAGGCAACCTGGCTAGACCATACGTGACAACATCCCTCACGACCTTGTAACGGGAGACCATTTCATCAGACTGCCTGTTTGCGTGTCACCATAGATGGGAGACAAAGAGGTAGAAAATATATAAAAAACTATGACGCTACGTGGCGTTCAGGGCTCAGTTCTTCGGGTATGAAGCCAACAGAGCGGTGCCGGCACGACTAAGGTTGCTTCCTGGAAAGAAAAGCCGCAGAGTCACGACTCTCTGTGCGAGAATCCTGCTACAACCGCAGATCCCCGGATGTCCGGTCCCCCAGAGGGAGGCCCTGTCCTGTCTGGACGCACCACCCACAAGGGACCTCGTGCTGTTTGTGCACTCGGCACACCGCCGGGAGGCCTCCGCGGGCCTGCCCTTGAGACACTGTAGGTCTGGGGGGGTCTCAGGCCCAGAAGCAGGTTGTTATAGAATGACCAGCCCCCGCTCTGGGTCCCTGCTTTAGAGTGGAGTTGAAGAAGGAAAAGAAAACATTCTGGAGCTGGAAGAGGTGGCAGGGACATGGCCGAGGGCGCAGCTGGCCAGGCGAGAGGCCAGCAAGGTCGGGGAGTCAGACTGCCCAGGCCCTGATCTGGGCCAGAAGTGTCACCTTGATCAGCGCAGGCCTGGCCTCCCACACTCTGGTGGGCAGGAGGGCGGTTGTGAGCCAAAGATGACACCTGGAGGTCTGTCCAGGCTCCTGGAGGGGGGGGGGTGAGGAGGAGCCCCACGTGAGCAGGCAGGAGGAGAGCATCCCTGGGGCCCAGAGGGGAGATGTCCTAGGCAGCTGGGAAAGAGATCTCTGCAAAGCTCCTGTCCCGGCTTGGTATCCAGCGCCCCCAGGTGGACAATTCAGGCCACCCGAATTCTCGGTTTTGTCATAAGTAAACATGGATTTCAGTCTCAGGAGGCCCTCGGCTAATTGCAGTTTCCTCCCCCTCCCCCACACGACCTGTTTTCACTGGTGTGGTCAGCTGGGAACAGGGTGACCTCAGAGGGCTCAGAAAATCTACAGGAGGCTGAAATATTAACATTGCAGTCAAAGGCAGGGGCCCTGGCTCTGATTGACCTCCCTGCCACCGCCGCCCCCCCTCCCCCCGCCACCAACAACCCTGGGTACATTATTTTCCCTCCCTCACCTCAACTTCCTCATCTGTAAAATGGGGTAAATGAGATGGTCTGCAAAGCATTCAACACTGAGAAGACCATGTCGTCTTCCAGGTGGGATTACTCGAAGGATTTAATTACGGTAAGTTAATTTAAATTAAATGGGATAATGAACACAGCGTGTGGCCACCGCAGCGTCTCTACTAAATGCTGGTCCTGCAGGGACTCCGAGCCACCTCCGGGCTCAGCTGTTCCACGTGCGGGCCAGAGAGGCAGCAGGTGCAGGTGGCAACCAGGGCGGAAGGCAGAGCGGTCAGCTCTTCCCCTGCTGCCTGCCTTGTGGGCCGGCCCGGAGCTCTGAGAGGCTTCCTCGTGGGGCTCTGTGCCTCAGCACTCACGGGCCTGGGCCTGTCCAGGTCACCCA
>NW_024412413.1:6467088-6516404 GCF_014898765.1 Herpailurus yagouaroundi | reverse complement strand
ATTTTATTTTACTTTATTTCATTTCATTATTTTATTTTATTTTATTTTACTTTATTTTATTTTATTTCATTTCATTTTTTAATTTTATCTTATTTTATTTTACTTTATTTTATTTCATTTCATTTCATTATTTTATTTTATTTTACTTCATTTCATTTCGTTTTTTTATTTTATCTTATCTTATTTTATTTTACTTTATTTTATTTTATTTCATTTCATTTTATCTTATTTTATTTTACTTTATTTTATTTCATTTCATTTTATCTTACCTTATCTTATCTTATTTTATTTTATTTTATTTTGTTTTACTTTATTTTATTTTATTTCATTTCATTTCATTTTTTTATTTTATCTTATCTTACTTTATTTTATTTCATTTCATTTTTTTATTTTACTTTATTTTATTTTATTTCATTTCATTTCATTTTATCTTATTTTATTTTATTTTACTTTATTTCATTTCATTATTTTATTTTATTTTATTTTACTTTATTTTATTTCATTTCATTTCATTTTTTTATTTTATCTTATCTTATTTTATCTTATTTTATTTTATTTTACTTTATTTTATTTTATTTCATTTTATCTTTTTTATTTCATTTTATCTTATTTTATTTTATTTTACTTTATTTCATTTCATTATTTTATTTTATTTCATTTTATCTTTTTTATTTCATTTTATCTTATTTTTTTTATTTTACTTTATTTCATTTCATTATTTTATTTTATTTTATTTCATTTCATTTCATTTTTTTATTTTATCTTATTTTATTTTATTTTATTTTATTTCATTTCATTTTTTTATTTTATCTTATTTTATTTTATTTATTTTATTGTTTTACTTTACTTTATTTTATTTCATTTCACTTCATTTTTTTATTTTATCTTACTTTATTTTATTTTATTTCATTTCATTTCATTTCATTTCATTTCATCTTATCTTATTTTATTTTACTTTATTTTATTTCATTTCATTTTTTTATTTTATCTTATCTTATCTTATTTTATTTTATTTTATTTTATTTTTAAGTTTATTTTGAGAGAGAGAGAGAGAGAGCAGGGGAGGGGTCAGAGAGAGGGAGAGAGAGAGTCCCAAGCAGCCTCTGTGCTGTCAGCATGGAGCCCAATGAGGGACATGATCTCACAAACGTGGAGATCATGCCCTGAGCCGAAATCAAGAGTCAGATGCTGAACCAACTGAGACACCCAGGTGCCCCCGTGTATCTGCTTTAAAGTCAACACCGTGAGGGGCGCCCGGGTGGCTCAGTCAGTGGAGTGTCTGACTCTTGGTTTCGGCTCAGGTCATGATCTCACGATGCAAGTTCAAGCCCTGCATCCAGCCCTGCCCTGACAGTACAGAGTTTGCTTGGGATTCTCTCTCTCTCCCCTTCTTTCTCTGCCCCTCACAAGCTCACTCTCTCTCTTTCAAAAATAAATAAACAAACATTTAAAAAAATAATTAAAAAAAATTAAACCCACCCCTGTGAAGCCATGCCTCTGCCTGAGGGCAGCTATATGCCCTTTCCTCTTTTATCAAGCCTGGTGGAAAAACCTTTTTCTTCTACCTTCTGCGACCCTGGGACTGCTTAATACCCCCTGCTCCGCCCAGGCCTGTCTCCTGTGGCTTTAACCTGTGTTTATGCGTGAGACACGGGTGGCTGCTGACCTGGGCTGGCATCTCCTGCAGGAGAGCAGGGATGTGGGGGCCACAAAGGCTGTGAGGACTGTGAGTAAGGCCTGGCAGGGGACTAGGGGTGCAGGGTGGCCTCCTGGGAGCTGCAAGGTCACAAGCATTCAGAGCAGGCAGCTTTGGGGGGCGGGCAGGTGATAAAGAGCATGGGCTTCGAGGAGCCCTGTCACCTGCCCATTGTGTGACCCTGGGCAAATGACCTGACCTGCCTGAGCCTTGTTTCCCGAATTGTACAGAACCTGTCTTCCACCATGAATTGACTGTAGGAGAAACAGCAAATGAGTGTCTCAATAGATACTAAGGAGGTATTTCATAAAAGCCAACATCCATTCCTAATTTTATTTTAATAGATTTTTTCCCTTTTTTTATTTTTAGAGGGGGGGGAGAGGGGCAGATGAGAGAGAGAGAGAGAGAGAGAGAGAGAGAGAGCATCTCAAGCAGGCTCCACACTCCACGCTCCACACTGCCTCCCCCCCCCCCCCCCCCGCCCCATGTGAGGCTCAATCCCACGACCCTGGGATCATGACCTGAGCCCAAATCAAGAGTCGGATGCCTACCCGACTGAGCCACCCAGGCATCCCTCCATTCTTTTTTTTTTTTTTAATTTTTTTCACGTTTATTTATTTTTGATAGAGACAGAGCATGAGCAGGGGAGAAGTAGAGAGAGAGGGAGACACAGAATCCGAAGCAGCCCCCAGGCTCTGAGCTGTCAGCATAGAGTCCGACGTGGGGCTCGAACCCACGAACCATGAGATCATGATCTGAGCCGAAGTTGGATGCTCAACCGACTGAGCCACCCGGGCGCCCCCCTCCATTCTTAATTTTAGAAAAATATGTTATTAAAATAGGAATAGATTTTATGCTTCAGCATGATAAAATATGTATAAACGTATGACAGCAAAAGCCAGCATTATGTTCTCTGGCGAAACACTAGATGCATTCCCATTAACTTCTGGAACAAGGCAAGTATTTCCTGTCACCGCTATTTAATGCTGCTCTGGGGGAACTAAGCCATGCAATTAGACAGGGCACATAAATAAAAGGGATAAGTGTTGGAAATGCAGAGGCCAAATTCCTCCGTTTTTACATTATTACTTGGAAAAGCTAAGAGAATCAATTAGAACCACTATTAGAAACTTTAAGGAGATTAGAAAAAAATTACTACTTACAAATCAAGCGAAAACTAGTCTGTGTGATACTTTAATGGTGCACGCACGTCATTATGCTTTTGTCCAAACCCATAGAAGGTACACCACCAAGAAGAAAGCCTAATGGACTGGGTGACGATGACATGTTAATGCAGGTTCATCAACTGTGACAAATGTCCCACTCCGGTGGGGAGCACTGATAACAGGGAGTCTGTGCACGTGTGAGCGCTGGGGGTTTTAGAGAAATCTCTGTTATCTTCCACTCAATTTTGCTGTGAACCTAAAACTGTTCCAAATAATAAAGGCTATTTAAAAAAATCAATTGCCTATATATAGTAATCGATTAGGATATGTATCTGAAGAAAAGACTTGATTCATAATAGCATTTAAGAAAAAACAGGAAAGTACCAGGAAATAAATTTAGCAAGGATTGTGTAAGTTCTATGTGAAGAAAAGGGGCAAAAAGCAAGACCTAAATCAAAAGTCGAGCTTCATTCTTGGAGAGAAACCCACTGTCATTAAAATGTCTATTTTTTGGGGCGCCTGGGTGGCGCAGTCGGTTAAGCGTCTGACTTCATCCAGGTCACGATCTCGCGGTCCATGGGTTCGAGCCCTGCGTCAGGCTCTGGGCTGATGGCTCAGAGCCTGGAGCCTGTTCCCGATTCTGTGTGTCCCTCTCTCTCCGCCCCTCCCCCGTTCATGCTCTGTCTCTCTCTGTCCCACAAATAAATAAAAACGTTGAAAAAAAATTAAAAAAAAAAGAGGCACCATTCAGTAATGAACATATATAGCTTTAAAAAAAATGTCTATTTTTTTCTAAATTCCTTATGCATTTAATGAAATCCAAACAAATTACTTAAAACATTAATTAAATAATTCATCCAGAAGAGTAAATGTATGAAAATAGCTAGGAAAAATTCTGGAAAGGAAGTGTGATGAGCAAAGACTGACTCCATTAGCTATCAAAAGATGTAGTGCTTATTATAATTATCTAAGTTAATTGAGCACTTAATATGTTCCAGTAAAAACAACCATTTGATCCTCATTTAAACATTTGACGTAATAGATATTAGGGCTTTAGGGGTTCAAAACAGGTACTCTTTTCCCCCTGCCCAAACTCAAACCCACTGAGAGAAGGACAGAGAAGTCAGGGACACATCATTCTTACTGACAGAAGCTGGATTCGGGGTCGAGGCATAGGCGGTGGCAACAATGAGCTTCTCTTCCTCCTCCCCCTCCTCCTCCTCCTCCTCCCCCTTCTCCTCCTCCTCCTCCCCCCCCAAATGTTTATTTATTTTTGAGAGAGAGAGAGAGAGAGAGAGATCACGCGAATGCACAAGTGGGAAAGGGGCAGAAGGGGGGAACAGAGGATCTGAAACCAGAGATCCCAACATGGGACTCGAACTCACGAACTGACATCATGACCTGAGTCAAAGTCGGACACAACCCACTGAACCACTCAGGCTCCCCTTCTTCTTTTTTTAAAGTAAGGTCTGGGGCGCCTGGGTGGCGCAGTCGGTTAAGCGTCCGACTTCAGCCAGGTCGCGATCTCGCGGTCCGTGGGTTCGAGCCCCGCGTCGGGCTCTGGGCTGATGGCTCGGAGCCTGGAGCCTGTTTCGGATTCTGTGTCTCCCTCTCTCTCTGACCCTCCCCCGTTCATGCTCTGTCTCTCTCTGTCCCAAAAATACTCTCTCTGCCCCTCCCCTGCTTGCTCTCTGTCTCTCAAAAATAAACATTTTACAAAATAAATAAAATAAGATTTATGCTCAACGTGGGGCTTGAACTCACAACCTGGAGATCAAGAGTCACATGCTCTACTGGCTGGGGGTGCCCCAATAATGAGCTTCTTAAAGCAGAACTCCATTAAGAGATTGAAAAGATAAGTCAGAGTCGGGGAAAAAGTATGTGCAAAATACATATTTGATAAAGAACTTGTATCCAAAATATACAAAGAACTCTTATAACTCCATAGTAAGAAAAATGAACAACCCACAAATGGGCAAAAGATCTAAAGAGACACCTCACCGAAGAAGACATACAGGTTGGCAAATAAGCGTAGGAAAAGATGACCAAAATCACATGTATTAGTCAATTGCAAATTAAAACAACAATAAGATACCACACACAACTATTAAAATCAAAATGGCCCAAATCAAAAAAAAAAAAAAAACAACAACAAAAAACTAAAATAAAAATACCCAAATGCTGGTGAGCATGTGCATCAACGGAACTCTCACTCATTGCTGGTGGAAATGCACAACAGTACAGCCACTTTGCAAGACAGTTTGGTAGTTTCTTAACAAAGCTAAAATGGCCTTCCCGTGTGATCCAGCAGTCACACTCCTTGGTATTTACCCAGCTGATCTGAAAACTTATTGGTCACACAAATCCCTGCACATTAATGTTTATAGCATTTCTATTCATGATTGCCCCAGACTGAAAGCAACTAAAATGTCCTTTAGTAGATGAATAGATAATGGAATGTATATCCATTCGATGGGATAGTCTTCAGGGCTAAAAACAAAACAAAACAACAAAAAAAAAAACTTAGCTATTAAGCCATGAAAAGGCATGGACTAACTTTAAACACATATTGCTGGGGCACCTGGGTGGCTCTGTCGGTTAAGCATCCGACTTCAGCTCAGGTCATGATCTCGTGGTCTGTGAGTTCGAGCCCCGCGTCAGGCTCTGTGCTGACAGCTCGGAGCCTGGAGCCTGTTTCAGATTCTGTGTCTCCCTCTCTCTCTGACCCTCCCCCGTTCATGCTGTCTCTCCCTGTCTCAAAAATAAGTTAACGTTAAAAAAAAAAAAACACATATTGCTTAGTCAAAGAGAGGCCAATCTGGCATTGTAATGATGGATACATGACATGATGCATTTATCTGAAACCACAGAACTGGGCAACTCAGACAGTGGGCCCCAGTGTAAATTGCAGACTTTAGTTAATAACCGTGTACCGGTATCGTCCATCAGTTGTAACGAATGCATCGCCCTAATGTGAGATGTTAATAACAGGGGAGCAGTGGGCAAGGGAGGGGGGGTATATGAGAACTCTCTACTATCTACTCAATTTTCTGTAAATCTAAGACTGCTCCAAAAACCAAACTCTATTCATTAAAAAAAGGTAAGGAAAACCAACCCAGAGAGGGACGGGCTTTCCCCATCCAGCCACGAGCAGCCGGGAATGCCACCAACCCCCCATACCTAGGAGTGGGAGGGGCTCTCTGGGGACTGGGGTGGTCGAGGGCAATGGGACAGATACTGGCAGCTTTGTCCTCATCCCAGTTCACCGATCCTGGTCCCATGCCTGGGGCCAGAGCTCTAAGTACTGGGGACAGGTTCAGAACAAGTTACACCAAAATATGCAGCTTTGGTATATTGACAAGGTTGAGCCGAAGGCAATTAACAAGCAGCAGCTGGAGCAAAGGCTCCCTGCCCACCCCCTTCCTACCGAAAAGCCCCTCCTAACATTTGCCAAGAGAGGGCCCTCCCTGCACTGAGAAGAGAACATTCTTATCGCCGGAAACTAGGGGTCCAAGCCACATCGGATGTATAGAAACAAATCTAAAATAAGCCGCCTCTTCCAAGAGTTTCCCCATAGATTTCCTACTCACTGTCCCACAGCGTTACTGCCCCAGGCAAAACCCTTTGTCTTGTCGCATCCCTACACGGTACTTCCTTCTTCTTCTTCTTCTTTAATGTTTATTTCTTTTTGAGAGGGGGGAGGGACAACGAGAGAGGGGAAACAGGATCTGAAGCAGGCTCTGTGCTGACAGCAGACAGCCAGATGCAGGGCTCGAACTCACGAACCCGTGAGATCATAACCTGAGCCGAAGTCCCATGCTTAACCAACTGAGAGACCCAGGCTCCCCAAGGTATCTCGTTCTTTATGCAAAGAAAGGTATACAAGCTTTGGGGCCCAATGGCTTCTTTGGGTCTTTATTTTTTTTCTTCTAGAGATTCCTGTGTACACATAGGAACATTACATAAATCTGTATGCTTCCTTCGGGATAACCTGTCTCAGGTCAGTAAATTCTCAGGCCAGCCGCAGCACAAGAGAATACCCCAGGCAGGTAGCAAGGTTCCCCTCTGCTGGGAAACAGAGGGGGTGGGGCCGAGGCTCCCTGGTTCTGTCCAATGCAGAATAGACATCAGGGGAACATTTGAAGTCCAGTGTCAAGGTGACATTTCAAATTAGGAAGGCAGTGATGAATTACTCAGTAAGTGGGCTTGGGACTCCCCTCCAGCCTGTCACTGGACCTAAAATTCCACCATACTGCCACTCGCGCTGCGGTGTGGTGTGGTCACAGCAGCCCTTAACCCACCCCACTCCTACAGCAGTGCTAGCTCATCCCATCTTCTGTTAGCCCAGGGCTTGGCACACGAGGGGGCTCTGTGTGCGTTGGGATTTGAGTGGCCTGCCCCAGAAGGTGGCACCACCTCGGGATTCTGGGCAGCTCAGGAATACTAGCTCTGCCCTGCAGCTGACCTGAGCAGCAGGTGGGATTTGGGGGGCGGGGTCTGAGGGCCCAAGGCCTCGATCTTAGATCATGGCGGGGCGGGCACCGGCAAGCCCGGTGATGAACCCGGTGGAGTGAGCAAAGGGTGAACCACACTTAACAGAAAGAGCGGCGAGTCAGCGTGTGCGCGCATGCACGTGTAGGTGGGTGAGCGCGCGCGTGTCGTGCGCACCTGTGAGTGCGTGTTTGCAGGAGTATGGTGGGGCGAGTGTGTGCCCCCGGCACGTGCGTGTGTGCCCACGGTGTGCGCGTGCCATCCAGCGTGGGGCGCGGGGGGGAGGTGGGGATCGGGACGGAAAGGTCTCTCTGGTGGTGGTGGATTCAGATCTGCCGGACTTCGGCTCCCCCTGCCCGCTCCCTCCCTGCGACCCCGGTATTCCTGGACGAGGCGCACGCTCTTCACAGATTCCCAGCCGGTCCTCCCAGAGCAAGAAGACGCTGGAGAGAGGTGGGGTGGGGCAGGGCGGGGGACACCGGCCTAGGGGCCCCGGGAGGCTACCCGGCCCTGAGTCAGCGGTGGGGGGCGCGCAGAGTCAGGGTACGCGCCCGCGGGCAGGCCCCGGCCACCAGGGGGCGCCCAGAGCCAAGAAAAGTCTCCCTGCGCGGGTTTGCGGGCCTGCGGCCTCTTGCACCCCTAATAGCCACCCCTGGCGGGGGCGTGTCTCCCTACGAATTGTGCGTGAATCTCCGCTGTGTGTGTGTGTGTGTGTGTGTGTGTGCGCGCGCGCGCGCGCACTCGTGTCTCCACCGCTCTAGGAGATGTTCCCGTTAAGCCGGCGTCTGTCCCCCTTGCAGACCCCTCGGCGGGGAGGAGAGGCCGCGGCCCCTCTAGGAACCGTGCAGTACCCTCGGGCCGTGGGCTCCGGGGAAGCCGCAGGGCGGAGCAGAAACTCTGTCCTGGGGCGGGGTGGGCGGCCTGGGGAGGCTGCCCGGGAAGGCCTGGGAGGACCGGCAGGAGTTCAAGGGTTGGAGAATGTGTTCTGGCCGAGGGCGTGGCTCGAACACAGGCCGGGAGGTGGGAGAGCTGGGGGGCCTGGTGAGGGGCCGAATCAGCCTGCGGAGAGCTGCCCCCCTTGTCCCCACCCCCCGCGCTCTCTGTCCGGGGAGTCTCAGACACCCGGAGGGGCTGCGGGGCGCCCTCTGGAGCCTCAGGGTCGCCGTCTTGGTCCCCCGCGCAGCCTCGAGGCGGTGGCACCCGGCCACCAGCGCTCGAGATGAAATTCCCCTCCATCCCGCCCATCTCCTTCCATGGCCATCCCCTCCTCGGCTTATTCCCCCGCCGCGCTCAGCACTTCTAGCCCTGCCCCTAGTTCTCCAGCGCCCCGCCCCGGAGGCTCCCGGCATCGGCAGGATGAAACTCTAGAACTGGGGTCCGGATGGCATCCGCGGGGGCGCGCACGCAGGGCCCATCCCCTAGGCGTCCCCACCTGATGGGTTCAAGGAGGTCCTGCGGTCAGTACTGAGGACAGAGCCTGGGGCAAAGAAGGTGCTTAATAAACGTTAGCGCTTGGTAATAGCTGTCTTCCCCCAAACCTCCCGTTAACTCCTCCAAATTTCACACTCTGGAACTTTCTTCTGTCCCTTTCCACCTACCTCCTTTCAAAACAGACTGCTGCCTTTTACTAAAAATCAGGAAAGACACCTTAGCCCCTCCCTGGCTGCCTTCTACCCGATTGTTAAGACTTCCTAAAGTCTCCCCTCTGGGTAGCATTTCTATTTTATGAGAAAGTTCCGGCTACACAGCAACTTAAACCCAAAGGAAGTGATTATGACAGACTTTCAGGCACAGCGCCAGGCCCTCTAACCCAGCCAGGGGAGGATGGGGTCCTGGGGTGTTCTGGTCCAGACCCCATCTCCTTCCACCCAGTCGGACACAGATGCTGAGCCCAGAGGGAGAGCCAACATTTCCCAGGGGACTTCTGCACAGCCCTGAGCAGGTGAGGCCTGAGCAGGGCAGCCTGGAGGAGGCAGGCTATTGTGGTACCTACACCATCTTGGGCCACCTGTCCTCTGGGGCCACCTGTGCCCTGTGTGAAATCCTGCAGAATTCAAAGCGGGGGATATTACTGAGGGCAGAGGTGAGGCCTAGGGCAGAGAGGTCTAGGCCTGGACCTGGCTTTGACATTGACTTTGACCCTAAGTCCATTACTTAGCTCCCTTGAGCCTCAGTTTTATAGTCTGTAAAATGAGAATAATTATACCCATTCTGTCTCGGGCAAACTTTTTAATGCTCCGAGCTTCAATTTTCTCATCTGTAAAATGGGGCTAATTATAGCCTCTCCTGTCTACCTTATAGCGTTGTAATTAAATCCACCCATCTGTTCATCGAATAATAAGGAAAGGAGGGTGCTTGTTGTATGCTATAAGGGACATTATAGACACACTGTAACACGTCCATTCCTCCCGACCGGTCTGGGCTGTCGGCTGTATTGCCACCATTCCAGAGAAAACACGTCACTGACATAGCTGGGATCCAGGCAGTCTGGCCTGGCAGGTGCCTCTCTGGACACAGCCCCCAGGCACTGCTGTACAGCCAAGTCAAATAGTGGTGGGGTGAAGGGCACCGCCCAAGTGCCCTTCAGGGAGAGGAGCCGGCCCAGCTATTCGGACACGCTTAAGTCAGACTGGGATCTGGGGTCCACACTGCAGCCTGCACACGGACACAGATGAGCATTGCGGGTTTTTGCGCTGTAACAAGCAAGGATGGGATTTGTCATATATTTTTATCCCCATCTGAGATCTGGGTCCCCTGGGTAGTCACAGGGCAGGGGCTTTGAGCGAAAGCCTGGGACTGTCTGGTGTGGTTGACCGAGCGTGAGTTCTGTCCTCCGAGACAGTGATTCAAGCCTGGACCTCTCTGAGGCCTCAAGTGGCCCATCTCTAAAATGGGAATCTTGGGGCGCCTGGGTGGCTCAGTCGGTTAAGTGTCTGACTTTGGCTCAGGTCATGATCTCACGGTTCGTGAGTTCGAGCCCCGCGTCGGGCTCTGTGCTGACCGCTCAGAGCCTGGAGCCTGTTTCCGATTCTGTGTCTCCCTCTCTCTCTCTGACCCTCCCCCGTTCATGCTCTGTCTCTCTCTGTCTCAAAAGTAAATAAACGTTAAAAAAAAAAATTAAAAAAAAATAAAAATAAAATGGGAATCTTTAGGGGCACCTGGGTGGCTCAGTCAGTTGAGCATCTGACTCTTGATCTCAGCTCAGGTCTTGATCTCAGGGTCGTGAGTTCAAGCCCTGTATTGGGCTCCACACTGGATGTGGAGCCTACTTAAAATAAAATGGGAATCTTTATTACAACTTAGTAAGGTGGTTGTGTGAAATAAACAAGAAAGCTAGGTGAGAAATCCTGCAACGTGAAATGAAACAGACCACTTTCTCTGGGGAATAATGCTGTGGCTATTGCGGCAGGACCCTCCCCCCCCCCCAAAAAAAATTAACTTTGCCTGGAAAATAACTTCTTCTCCTTCTTTTTTAATGTTTATTTATTTTGGAGAGAGTACAAGTGGGGGAGGGGCAGAGAGCGAGGAAGACAGAATCCGAAGCAGGCTCCAGGCTCTGAGCTGTGGGCACAGAACTGGACGCGGGGCTCCAACTCAACGAAGTGTGAGATCGTGACCTGAGCCGAACGAAGTCGGACCCTAAACTGACTGAGCCCCCCCCCCCCCGCCAGGCGCCCCCCTTAGACACCTTTCCTATGTTCTACAACAGCTGGGCTAAGTGCTGTGGTATAAAGACTAAAATTAAAGCCAATATTGCGTACCGCCTTGACTTCTGGTGAAATCAGAAGGCCCTCAAATGGCCTAACGGCAAGTCCCCCTAACCTCAGCTCTGCTCCTGTGGTTGGATAAGGTCCCCTAGCCAGACAACCCTCCTTATCACCCGCACCAGGTACAGTTCCCACTTACGTGTGCGTAGCAGGTTTCGGTTCCCTGGCAGCCCCAGGGAGCTACACGAACAAGCCCATCACATCCTCCCGTGGGAGCCAGGGGCACTCCACCCTCTCGATACTACAAAGCTTGCCTCCCACCGCCCCTGGTTGTCGCGCCATGCCCGGGTCCAGCCCCGAGTGGCCCTGCCTGGCCTGCGGTGACTCATACGCTGCTGTCTGTCCCACCTGTCCGGTGAGGGGTGTCGTGTTTTCAGCCATCCCGTAATCCCCCGTCTCACCCATGAGATGAACGGGAGGAGATTAAAACAAGTGTGTGCTTGTAGTCAACTTGGGTTATATCACCGGGGTCCCATTTTCCTCAGCAGCCACCCGCAAGCTCCTCACTGTGCTTGCACAAGACCCTTCGTACCGTCTGGTCCCCAAACCAGTGCCACACGTATAAAATGCTTCTTTCAGGGAGAGGCACCTGGGTGGCTCCGTTGGTGAAGCATCTGACTTCGGCTCTGGTTATGATCTCGTGGTTCGTGAGTTCAAACCCCGTGTTGGAGCTGACAGCTAGGAGCCTGGAACCTGCTTTGGATTCTGTGTCTCCCTGTCCCCCCGGGCGCCCCCCCCCCCCCCCGCCCCGCTCACACTCTGTCCGTCTGTCTCTCTCTCTCCTCTTTCTCAGAGATAAATAAACATGTTTAGAAAATGTTTATTTCAACAGCATCCTACTTCTACATACAGGCTGTCTGCTGGTCCCCCGTTGCTTTGTAACCCATCCCCTTCAAATTTAGTAGCTTGGACCAAAGATCCTTTATTTATTTGCTCACACCTTGCAATTCCGTGGGGTCGGCAGGATCATGTCTCAGCTCCACTGGCCATCAACTGGGATAGTTGACCGCCTGGAAGATCCATTTCCCTGATGGCTCATTCACACAGCCGGGAGCCTCGTTCTTGCCTGTGGGCCTGTCCCTGCACCTGCTTGGGCTTCCTCACCGCCTGGCATGCGGGTTCCGAGAGGGAGGGAGTGGAAGCTGCCTGTTCTCTTAAAAGTCAGGCCCAGAGTGGCACAGTGTCCCTTCTGCCGCTGCCCTCCGCCCAGCCCAGACTCAAGGGGTGACTAGTAAGCTCCCCATCTTGATAGGACATGTGGTGTGTGTGCCTTGAGTGGGAGAGACTGTTTGGAGCCATCTTTAGAGACTAGCCATCACACCCGTGAGTTAAAAAAATTTTTTTAATGTTTTATTTTATTTTATTTTATTTTATTTTATTTTGAGAGAGAGAGAGAGACAGATTGCGAATAAGGGAGAAGCAGAGACACAGAATCCGAAGCAGGCTCCAGGCTCCGAGCTGTCAGCACAGAGCCCGATGAGGGGATCACACCTATCAACGAGAGATCATGACCTGAGCCAAAGTCGGACACTTAACCGGCTGAGCCACCCAGGCGCCCCGCACACCCATGATTTTATAGATGAGCAAAGTGAGACTGAGCAGTGGGACTGGAGGCTAAAGGGACGGGGGGAGTAACAATGAAATAACAGCGTTTCCCGACCTTTTCCTACATGCCCAATACTGGGCCGGCCATGCACTCTCACAATCATACGAGGCAGGAACAATTACTATCCCCATTTTACAGATGAGAAAACGGAGTGACAAGCAGGTAAGGAATTTGCCCAAAGCCATATGGTTTACGGGAAGAAGGCCCAGAATCACACCTGAGTAGTTAAACCAGAGTCAAACTCCAGAACTCATCCTTGGATCCAGTAGCAGAGTCCAAAAAACATTACATTTTTATCTTGGGACACGGTTTTGGCATCAACAACAAAGTGGGACCATGCCCAAGATGCTAGCAAGTTCCAAAGAAAACAAAGTTTGACATTCGTCATGCTTTAGCGTGGTGCATTCTGGAAAACTGTGCCATAAAACGATCTGTATTTTCCCACAGGAACCCTCTGTGGCAGAAATGGCCAGTTTCTCCCAAATAACTATTTCCCTGTCTAATGTATAACAATAGACTTTTTAGTTGGGCACCTGGCACCCCGTCTAACAACTGTTTTTCCCAGATCCCCTTGCAACTAATGGGAGTAGGGTGTAGCCAATGGGATAGAGCAGAAGTGATGGGAACAAGCTCTGGGTTGAGTCTGCTGGCTGAGTGTGGGTGCAATGGCAGGAGCTAGAGCAGCTGCTTTGGACCATGAGATGAAAGCTGGATATGGAGGGACAGAGCAGGGTGGCAGGAGCCTGGGTGTTTGGATGACTTTGAGAAGCAGCTAAATCCTTGAGCCCTGACTGCCGCCCTTGGCTTCTTACTTTTAGAAATAAAATGCTACTTTCTCTAAGCCATTGTCAATTTCAGTGTTTGTTTCTGCATTTGGAATCGTATCAAAACTTACAGGCTATCTTCAAATGGGAGGGTGAGTGTTTGTCCAGGGATGTCGCCGCTGGGCCTGTGGGTCTGTGGTCCCTCACAGTCCTGGAATTCTGTGGCTTTGTGATGGGAAAGGGTTGAGTTGGGTTGAGGACTTCCAGTAGTTTCTAGGCTCTGTCCCTTTCTTCATGTGAACTATTTTCCCGCAACCTCGCTTTGGCCTTCTGCGGTGGAACGGACGCGTTGGACTACATTTAAAGCCCAGTGGAAAGTAAGAAGCTGTTTGAGATAAATTTTCCTTTCAGGCTCTTTGGGAGGTTGAGACAATTTATGATCATTTTGCAATGGCCAGAAATCTACTTTGTAAAATGCTGTGTGTGTGTGTGTGTGTGTGTGTGTGTGTGTGTCTTTTTGCTCTACGAAAACATCATGGAGTCGTTTGGGACTTTTTTTTTTTTCTTTTTATTTGATTAGGAAAAAAAAAAAAAAAAAAAGCTTTGTTTCCCCATCATGGCTAGGATGTGGAGCTTTCGGGTGAAGAAATATTCAGCTGATTTGGCCTCTCTGGGCATGTGGGGACTTTCCTGGGACAGGGAACAGGACGAGGAGGCTCAGTAGTGGGGGGAGACAAAAGCGGCCCTGAGAAGGGGGAGGGGTTGCCAGGGGATAAGGCTTGGAGCCCCAGCCACAGGGAGAGGCTCGGACAGAAACACAGATGCAGGAGACGGGAACAGGGCAGTGCTGGTGACCACAGAGGCCTGAGGGCAGGGAGCCAGGTAGCTGGTTCCAGGGGCATAGTCCCCCACGTCTTGGGCCTCTCTTGGAAGGCGTGCTTCTGTCCAAAGGGACGTGCCTGATGTGTCTCACCAGAGGAGTCAGGAGTCAGACTGGCCAAACATGGGAGATGTAGCAATTCGTGAAAGGCCAACCTCAGAATGACCTTGACCACAAATGGCTCATCTTAACCCAGAAGAGCCTTCGAGATCTTGCAAAGTGGGCCAATATGCCCCTTCTTCAAAGGGTGAGTGTGAGGGTGAGTGAGTTACACATGTAACAGCTGGCTGACAGCAAGGGCTGGGAAACTGTCAGTGGCCACCCCCGCCATCATGGCCATCATCATCATTTCCCCTTTTAAATAGATAGTCGCTGGAGTCCGCTGTGGCCTTTCATGACCAAGAAAGGCTTTGTCGTAACCAAGTTTCATGTTGCTATTAAAACAGTGGGTTGCTAAAGGCAAATGAGGAAGCCACTTCAATTTCCCCGAGATTTGAGGAATTTTAGGTTTGGGGTTTTTGTCTCGTAAGCACAGTCAGCACTGACACATGTCTTTTGGATGGGTTTCAAGTTCAAGGCTTTGCCGTAGTGCTTCCTGATCTCATTGCATACTTTCCTATTGATTTTTTAAAAAACTGTTTATTTATTTATTTCGCAGGGAAGAGGGGGAGAGAGAGAGGGAGATAGCGAATCCCAAGCAGGCTCTGCACGGTCAGAGTGGAGCCCATCTCCGGGCTCAGACTGATGAACCGTGAGATCGTGACCTGAGCCACCCGGGGGGCATCCCGGTTGGGCATCTTTTTGTGTGCTTATTGGCCATTTGCATATCTTCTTTCGAGAAACGACTTCATAATCCATTGCCCATTTTTTTAATTGGGTTGTCTTTTTATTTTTGAGTTGTAACAGTCCTTTGTATATTCCAGATATGCAAATATTTTCTGCCATTCTGTGGGTCCTCTTTTCACTATCCCAATTGGGTGTCCTTTGAAACATCAACATTCTAGGGACGCCCCCCTGGCTTAGTAGGTGGAGCATATGACTCTTGATCTCGGGGTTGTGAGTTTGAGCCCCACGTTGGGTGTAGAGACCACTTGAAAGCTTTTTAAAAGGGGGGGAGGGCACCTGGGTGGCTTAGTCAGTTGAGTGTCCGACTCTGATCAGCTCAGATAGTGCTCTCACAGTTTTGTGAGCTCAAGCCCTGACTGGGCGCTGACAGCACAGAGCCTGCTTGGGATTCTCTGTCTCCCTGTCTCCGCCCCTCCCCCACTCACGCCCTCTCTGTCTCTGTCAAAGTAAATAAACTTACAAAAAAATAATTTAAAAAATTCTTTTTAAAAAATTAATTAATTAATTATGTAAAATGTGCATCCAAGTTAGTTAGCATATAGTGTGCAACAGTGATTTCAGGAGTAGATTCCTTAGTGCCCCTGACCCATTGAGCCCATCCCCCCCGTCCCACAAACCTTCCAGCAACCCTCGGTTTGTTCTCCATATTTAAGAGTCTCTGATATTTTGTCCCCCTCCTGGTTTTTATATTATTTTTGCTTCCCTTCCCTTATGTTCATCTGTTTTGTCTCTTGAAGTCCTCATAGGAGTGAAGTCATATGATTTTTGTCTTTCTCTGACTAATTTCACTTAGCATAATACCCTCCAGTTCCATCCACGTAGTTGCAAATGGCAAGATTTTATTCTTTTTGGTTGGCGAGTAACATCTCCTTTCTCCATTCATCCATCGATGGACATTTGGGCTCTTTCCATCCTTTGGCTATTGTCGATAGTGCTGCTATAAACATGGGGGTGCATGTGTCCCTTCGAAACAGCACACCCGTGTCCCTTGGATAAATGCCTAGTTGTGCAATTGCTGGGTCGTAGGGTAGTTCTATTTTTAGTTTTTTGAGGAACCTCCATACCGTTCTCCAGAGTGGCTGCATCAGCTTGCATTCCCACCAGCAATGCAAGATTCTCTTTTTTTTGCATCTTCGCCAACATCTGTTGTTGCCTGAGTTGTTCATGTTAGCCATTCTGACAGGTGTAAGGTGGTATCTCACGGTGGTTTTGATTTGTATTTCCCTGATGATGAGTGATGTGGAGCATTTTTTCATGTGTCAGCTGGCCATCTGGATGTCTCCTTTGGAGAAGTGTCTATTCATGTCTTTTGCCCATTTCTTCACTGAATTATTTGTGTTTTGGGTGTTGAGTTTGATAACTTTATAGATTTTGGATACTAACCCTTTATCTGACATGTCGTTTGCAAATATCTTCTCCCATTCTGTCGGTTGCCTTTTAGTTTTGCTGATTGTTTCCTTCACTGTGCAGAAGCTTTTTATTTTGATGAGGTCCCAGTAGTTCATTTTGGCTAAAAAAAATTCTTAAAAAAAAAAAAAAGAAATATCAACGTTAATTTATTTTTTTTTACGTTTTTTTTTTTTTAATGGTTATTTATTTTCAGAGAGAGAGACACACACAGCGTGAGCAGGGGAGGGGCAGAGAGAGAGGGAGACACAGAATCCGAAGCAGGCTCCAGGCTCCAAGCTGTCAGTGCAGAGCCCAAGGTGGGGCTCAAAACCATGAACTGGGAGATCATGACCTGAGCCGAAGTGGAGTGCTCAACCGACTGAGCCACCCAGGTGCCCCCCAATATAACATTTTTTATGAGTAAAATAACTGCTAAGATTTCTGTTTTCCTGACTTGACCCTTGCAGATACATGCTTCCATTCATTTATTCTTCATTCATTCATTCTCTCACTCAGTTCACACTTCTGTGATGGGGCCCAGGCGGGGCAAAGCTGGGGGCTCGCGGATAAATCAGACGTGGTTCGGGGTGCCTGGGTGGCTTAGTTGGTTGAGAGTCTGACTTCGGCTTGGGTCATGATCTCTCATAGCTCGTGGGTTCGAACCCCGCGTCGGGCTCTGTGCTGACAGCTCAGAGCTTAGAACCTGCTTCGGATTCTGTGTCTCCCTCTCTCTCTCTGCCCCTCCCTGCTTGTTTTCTCTCTCTGTCTCTCAAAAATAAATAAACATTAAAAAAAATAAATCAGACATGGTTCTACCCTTGAGGAGCTCACAGGCCGATAGGAGAGGCATTCACGGACACAGAGAGAGTCCCGAGACCAGCTGCCAAGGAACACCAGGACCACAATCTGAAGACCCATGTAAGCCTTTCATGCTTCCTGTCTGCTCCTTGTCCAGTCCTGGGAGACTTCTGGGGGTGGGGGCTCTCACCCCTGGGAGCTGCTGGGGGGAGTAGGGACAGATGTGAGTTGCATCAGCCCGGCTGGGGTCCCCCGGGGGCTGCTGAGATTCAAGCCAGCCCACAGCAGGCTAATGGGACCCAGATGCCACAGCAGGTTCCGGCACATGCAGAGTCGGGCCTGAGGCCTCTCAGAGGAGCCGGGGGGGTGGGGGTGGGGGGTGGGTGGGCAGTGGCTGCCCACAAGGGAGGAAGCGTCATTCTGCCTGGATTCCCCCATCAGAGATTCGGTCTCTTGGCACAGAAAGGCCTGAGCCTTACCTGATGGGATGGCCCGGACAGTGGGCTGGATCTGAGGGTGGTCCTGTGACCCTCTCTGCACGCCCCCCACCGCAATAATGAGTGGGTCCTTCTTGGGTTTCCCTAGAGGACGGCCGAGCGGCATATTCCTGGGCTTGGGACAGGAATCCAGCTCAGACAGACCTGGATCACGTCCGGCTCTGCCTCCCACCAGCTGTGGACTTTGGGCCCGGGCTTCTCGGGGCATGGGTGTCTCCGCAGTGACGTAGGGCTCACACTTGCCTCACAGGAAGACGGGGCGCTTTGTGAAACGTCAAATCCTGCACCCATGCAAAGGGTCGTGTGATGACCTTGTCCTTGAAGCTCTCAGAGCCTGCAAGGGAAATGAGAGTGCTGTGTGTGGGAACTGCCGGGAGGGACAGGGGGCAGAGAGGGGCCAGGGGGCCAGGCTGTGTTCCAGATGGATCTGTTCCGGGTGGCAGGAACCCGCTGGGAATCCCTGGCCCCCTGTGGTGCCCATCTCCTGGCAAAATGATGGTCGGGTCGTGATACCCGCCCCAGAGAGTTGGGTGAGGTGACATAAGGCAGACACTTTCCTGCAATCTGGGGACACGTTGTCTCAGGCCTTCGTTGCCTCCGGGCTTTGAGGTGTGTGATCTCCTGGCGTGGATGCCCTATAATGGCTCTGCAGGCTGTATCCAGAAACTTCCTCCCAGGTGCTGCTACAGGTACTCCCAGGGCAGCTGGGTCAGAGCCTCCTGTCCCATCCAGGCCTCACAAAGGTCCTGTGGCCACATCCCAACTCTAACCCCTGAGGCCCCTTGAAGTTTTTCATCCATTTGGGGATTTTATTTATTTATTTATTTATTTATTTATTTATTTATTGTTGAGAGAGGGCACAAGTGAGCGAGGGGCAGAGAGAGAGGGAGAGAGAATCCCACAAGGGGCATAGAGGGAGGGAGAAAGAGGGAGGAAGAGAGAGAAGCGGTGTTCACCCGAAGCGGGACTCAAGCTCACCCAAAGTGGGGCTCGAACTCACGAACCATGAGAGCATGACCTGAGCTAAGTCCAATGCTTAACCGACTGAGCCACCCGGGCGCCCCTGTTTGGGGATTTTAGAGCCAGAAACTGCTCACGGGCTCCTTAGTACCTTGTCCCCACTCTGCAGATGAAGAAACTGAGGCCCAGAGAGGATGTGACTTTCTTCAGTCCCACGGGAGGTGTGTTGGCCCATGGAACACACTTCTTCCCACTACCCTGCAAGGCAGCCTTCCAAGGGGTCTTTATCAAGTATGCTTTGCACACCGCTAACTCTTTCGACTTCCTAAGGTAACATTTGGGCTCAATATCCCAAAGGCCCCGAATCCCAGGGCCCAGCCTAGCCCTCTCCCTCCTGGCTACGCTGGAGTCCTAGCCCAGCCCGGCTCCGTCCTCCATACCATGCAGCCCGGGCCGCTTCTGGCCCAGACTGCTTGGGCCCCCTGCTCATCCTCTGCTCCAAGAGCATGGGCTGGGCTGGCAAAGAGGGGCCACGTCCCCATCAGCCTGCCAGTGCCTCCTCTGCCTGGGGTCCCTGCAAGGCCTCCCTGATTACTGCCGACCCTCTTCGTAGATGCTCACTGCCCGTGCCTGGAGGGAGAGAGCCCGGGACTGCTGGCCTGGGGGCTCAGAGGCCCCAGCTGTTAGCACCAGGGGCCTCTCTGAGCCCCAGAAGGACTGACCCCCCCTTCCCCACCCCGGCTCACTTCCGGGACACTGCTGGCTTCTGGCCTCGCTCCACCTCCTCCAGCTGCTTCTCCAGGACTCACTCTCCGAGGGGTAGGCATCCCCCTCCAGCGGGTCTTTGGCCTCCAAGGTCCTTATTTGACACTCTTGCCTGGGACCAGCTCGTCCTAAGCCATCCCTGGTCAGGGCCTTGGGTGAGCTCAGTCTGGGCTGTCGTGGAGCCTGAGCCGCATCTCCAGGGGCCGCTCACATTCAAGTCTCGCCTGAGTTTCTTGTCTGCTCACGCTCCCACCAGGCCAGCGGACGGGCCGTACCCCAGGTCCCCACGTCTTCCTGCGCTGCGGCATAACAGCCTCCCCAGCCCATTCCCTCCGCCCTCAGAGCCTCCATCCTGTTATTCCAGCGAAGCACATAATCCGTAAATGTAAGACCAGCGGATTTTCTTGATCACCAGATCAAGAAACGGTAACTGGAGCCCCGAGCCCCCTCCCAGGGCGACCGTGATCCTGACTTCCAACACGATGGATTATTTTGCCTGTCTTTGAGCATCGCATGAGTAGAATCTCATAGTATTGGGGTGGGTGCTGTGATGAACTGCCCAGGTTCCCCTCCTGGAATGGAGAACTTAACTTGCTTCTGGGAGAGCAGCTGGAACATGGTCGTGGGTTCTTGGCCCTTTGGGGGCTACAAAAGCTGCTTTGCCCAAGGTCATGTCTTCTAGGGACTGCCTGCATCCAGTGACTCGTCAGCATGAGCTGTAAAGACCCAGCCCCTTGCCCTAACTCGGGACAATCCTGCAGGGCCGTCCAGCCCCGTGGGTGCTGAGGCTGTAAAGGGAGGGCATCACGGTTCAACTCCTCCTTTGCAGCTAAGTTGTCCTATGACTTAAGTTCTGGCAAATGATGTGAGGTGTAAATATCACATGCCAGTTTGGGGGACTCCCTCTAAGGGGCAGAGAGTGCCCTGCTTCAGTCCTTCCTTATTCCGCGCTTGAGCAGCCATCTTGGACTGAAAGGTGGAAGCCCTGTGCTGAGGGTGGTACAACCCACAAGCCGATGGGAACCTGGCTCACTGACATTGTGGTGACCAGCCCTGGGCTGACCTCCTTGGGCTTCTTCACAAGCGAAGAAAGTACCTTTTTTTTTTTTTTTTTTTTTTAAGTTTATTTATTTATTTTGAGAGAGAGAGAAAATGCAGAATCCCAAGCAGGCTCTGCACCATCAGCGCAGAGCCCGACGCGGGGCCCGAACTCACGACCCATGAGATCGTGACCTGAGCCAAAGTGGGATGCTCAACTGACTGAGCCACCCAGGCACCCCGTGAGAAAGTGACTTCTAACCTGTTTAAGCCACTCTTACTTTGTTGTTGCTATTTACCATTGAGATGAATCCTGACAGATTCATTTCATTCGTGATTAATGAACCCTCAAATGGTCTCAACGCCAACCAGTCATGGACGAGTGAGAGGCCAAAAAGAATAAAATTGTGCACTGCATCTAATGAAAACAGATACCTCCCCAAAAAAACGATTTTGCAAGGAGCCTTAGGATACTATTAAAATGTGCCTTCAGTTTTGGTGTAGAATAAAACCCATGTCTCTGCAAAAATACTCCACCATTCCCTCTCTCTCTGCCCGTCCTCTACTTGGGCTCTATCTCTCTAAAATGAATAAATGTTGAAAAAAAAAAAAATACTCCGCCATTTACATCAGCATGGAATATTGCTTAAGATCTGATTTTGCCGGTCATAGAACTAAGAGGTTCCCGTCACCGGACTTCTGCCGGGGCCTCCCACAGTGGGAAGGGCCTGGCTCTTGAGTTCCACACACCTGGGCTGCAACCTGAGCTCTTCCAGGTGTTGACTGTGTGGCCTCAGGCAAGTCACCTAACCTCTCTGAGTCTCCATTTCCTCATACAGGAAATGCAGCCGGTGTCGAGTGGGGCGAATGAAATCGTGTGCAGGAAAGTGTCTCTTGCTGGGCTTGGGCAGAGCAGGTGGGCGGGAAATCCCAGTTCCCAGGGAAGCTCCTTACCCCCACCCACACCTACCCTTCTTCTCTCTTGCTAAGGGAACCCTGATTGTGTTCAGCCCCCAGGCGGTCTAATGCTGGAAAGGAAGTGGGGCATCCTTCCCAGGCCCGGGGTGGGGGGGGGGGAGGGTTAAATCTCAATTGGTCTAAGCCAGTCTTTGTCATTCTCCTCCCTTTGCTAGTAATTGGGGTAGGGAAAGGGCTCTGCAGCGACAGTGGGGAGCCTACCTGGGATTCTCCCTCTCTCCCTCTCTCTCTGGAGACTTTTGGATGCCCCATCAAGGCCCACGGGCCTTGCAGTGCTCAACCTAGGGCCATGATGTGAGAGAGGAACAATTTCCTGCCTTGTTTAAGCAACCCTACTTTTGGAGTCTTTCCAAGACAGCAGCTTCCTGAGTACCTTATGGAGACACCCTGAGTTGTTGAGTCTCTGATCTTGGTTCTCTCCTTGGAAGGTGGTGGGGATTGGGGCGGGGTTCTGATTTGTGTGGGTGGTGGACCATGGCTGTGACGAATGTCTTCCTCTTTGGGGACCTCCCCCCACCCCAGTTCAGTCTCACCCACCACCTTGGTTCCCCCCTGCTGTGGCCCTTGGCCAGGAAAGTGGGTTCCCCTCCGCCACAGCCCAGATCACCCCTGAGTCCACGGCCGTCCCAAGCCCCGACCTCACGGCGGAATTCCCAGCATGCCTTGCACCGGGCTGGGCCACGTCAGGACTAGCAGAGGTTGAGGGATAAGTGAACCATGAAACCAGACTTCCAGGAACACACTTCTTAGTTAACTTACTCATCCTCCGCGTCTGTTAGGCACTTGGATGGAGGACGTCCCAATTTAATATTTAAACAAGAAGTTGAATTTTGATACAGGGGCGAGGGGCCTTGTTCCCCTAGCCCAGAGCTGCTGGAAAAGCTACTGTCCTTGCCTGGGCTTGGCCAGCCAGGAAGGTTCATTAGATTACCTGCCTCAGGCCCTGCTGGGCCCCTCTTGACCCCCGGTAAAGGGCTGGATCCTCATCTTCCTAGACTCCCAAACAAAAGCATCTGCAAACACACAGCCAGAAACCAACCGCAGGGTTCCTAGGATCTGATTACTGTCCCCAGGGCAGCCTTCCATGGGAGCCCGCCCCTCCCTTCCCCTTTCCGAGAACTGGAGAACTCAGTTGCCCAGCAAATGTTCAGGCTATTAAGAAGGGGGGTTAGCCCAAGGCTGTGAGCTTGGGATGGGGTTGAGCGAAGCACCAAGGGGCGGGGGGGGGGGGGGGGGGCGGGAGTCTGGTGGAGGCAGAGGAGCCCGCAGGGGGTGGGTGGGGGAGGCGGGAGCTCTGCTCTGTGGGTGTTGCCCTGGGAGGTCAGGAAGAGCCCTCTCCAAAAAAAAAGGGAAGAGCCCTCTCCAGCGTCCCCAGCCTACCTCCTCCCTGCTTGGAGCTCAGGCCTCAGGCCAGCCCAGGGCTGGGTTAGAATCTCGGTATTGCTGCCCACGTGCTAAGCCTCAGTTTCCCCAGGGAGCATTTTGGGGGAGGGGTGTAACATAGAAACATACTCCGTGCCAGGCGCCGCGATGGCCCATTTGATCGTCACAACCATGCAAGAACAGAGCACCAGGGAGGGTGGAGGAGGCTGGGGTCCTCCAGGCTGGGTGGTGAGGGTGGCATCTTCCGGCCTCACAGCCAGGGGATGAATCAGCCTTTTCCCCTTACCTCTGCCTGCCCACACCCATCCTCTCGGCCTCTTTTCTCCAGGCCGCCGCTGTTATTTCTGGCCAGCTGGATCCTGACTGGTTTATATCTGACGCATTAAGAGGCTGGGCGTGGGTCAGGCTCAGTGAGGTGCAGTCCCCCAACTGCCAGGCTGATGGATGGAGGGTCCTTTGTAGAACGCGGAAGAGGAAAAATCGCCTGTGTGCCCCCTCCGCCTTCCCCTGCCCACTTTCTCAGAGAAAGGATGCCAGGAGCATCTGAGAGTTCTCCCGTCCTTGGCCCTGCCTGGCATGATGTGAGGAGAGTCTGGGAAGCCAAGGCTGCCTCCTGGGCCCCATTTCCAGAATGGGGTCCTCTTAGGAGGTCTGTGAACATTTGGCCAGGCTGTGCTCTTGCAGAACTGGCTTCAGCTTCTCTGGCCTGGCCTGGCGGATTAGAAGGCGGCAAGGGTGGCCGAGGCCCCAACGATCTTACTGATGCACCCCTCCCCGGGGAGAGGCGACCCAGAGCTGGTCCCTCAGCTCTGCATGGACTTCTGGGAACCTCTTGAGGCACCCCCGTGCCCACCCCCGCCGAAAATTACATGGATGTGCCTCACTGGGAGCCTGAGCCCAAACCCAGCGATAGCCTTGAGAGGCTTTGACAAGTCGCTGCCCTTCAAGATCTTTGGGGACGGGCCAAGAATCCAATAGTAGTCAAAGATGCCTGGGAGCTGTGGGGCCGCGGGAAGGGCAGTCAGAGAAGGCTTCCCGGAGGGGACATCAGCCTTATGGAAAGGAACATGAAGAGTCTGTTGGTGAAGAGAGTGGCCAATAGAGACGGAGGATAGTGAAGCATATGCAGTTTAGCTGGAGTGGAGGGCCATGCTGAAGGCTGCAGAGGGAGGCAGGACCAGCGATCAGTAATGCTGGGCCCGAGTTAGGCCCACAGAGGCGCTGAGGGTGAGCAAGTGACGTCGTCTGTTCACCTCTGCGTGCTGGTACCCAGTAGGCACTCACACACGACGGCTAAATGGCTGATTAACCGATGCTTGATCCTAGGAGGGCACCTTACCTGCCTAAGTATATACAGTTATAGAATTTCCATTATTGAAGTAAAACCTGCTCGTTCTAAAAAAAAAAAAAAAATTAAAAGATAGGTGAATGATGTTGTGGTTGGAGAACTTACTTACATAGAATCCATTGTTTTCACCAAAATATCTCCTGTTCTTGAGTACCCCTAGAGCCAGGGAGCTCACTTCCTAATAAGGCTGCCCAAGAGGGTCTGCAGGCAGAATCCAGGGGTCTCTAAACACCTGCCCCTTGGCTGCCAGGGTGCAGCCTGCCGAGCCCGAGTCCCTGGCAGCATCGTGGCCCCGCAGGGGGAGTGCTTCTCCAGGCTGACCAGAATGCCCAGCTCTCAGAGACGGCTTCCTCAACACCAACCAGCTGGGGCCTCACCTGGCAGAGAGCATTTTCCTCTGGCCCAGCCCTGGGGCTCCCAGCAGGGCACCTCTGGTCTCTCCCGGGATCTTGGCCAGGTGAGGCAGGAGGGACCCCACGGGCCGGGGGCAGCATGGCCCTACTCTGGTAATGGGCTCTTGGGGGCATCTCATCTGGCCTCATTTAGGTTATGCACCGGGGGTAAAGGGTAGGAACGCAGGCTCCCCACGCCAACCCCACCCCCAGGCTGTCAGCTTATTGGCTGCTGGGTCCCTAGACTCTGCTCTCTGGGCAGGCTGAGTGACCTCAAGCTTGTCACCAACCCCCTCCGGCCCCAGATGCTTCCCCATCTGCAGGATGGGGCTAATGTGGGCTGTGTGAGCGGGTTCGTTTCATCAACCACCAAGCACTTGGTGTCAGGGCGTCACTTTTATTATATTTATTATTATCATGTGTTGATCGTGGGTGGGGGGGGGTGTTTTCCTTAAAATGCTTTTCCTGGGCCAAAAGAACTCCACGCCCCCATGCCCTGGGGTGGCCAGCTGGCACATCTCACCCTTGCAACAACTCTGGAAAGAAGAAAGAATGGGGTGGGCGGGCAGGCCTCCCCCAAAGGGCTCCCCAGGCCAGCTCTGCATGTCTCGGTGCTGCTGAGAAAGAAACCAAAGGCAGAAAAGAGCCAGGCACCTACCTGGGTTCACGAGGCTGGGTTTGCACCCCCGGCTCTCCTACAGGCTGCCTCCCCCTGCTCCTCAGGAGCTCCCCTCTCCTTCCTCTCCCCTTTTCTTGGGTTTTTCCATGCCCCCGTGGTGGGCACCTCAGCCCCCACCAGCCTGGCTTCCCTGTGATGCCCTGGAAGACGCTTTGGTGTTCACGACGGCTCTGGTGTGCCGTCCAGATGACCCAGATGTTCACCCGGCTCACTCCAGCTCATTCTTGCTGCCGCTCCCCCCTCCCCGCCCCCCGGGACCGGCTGCCTCCACCCTGAGATAGCACACTGGCCTGGGGGTGTCCCACCAGCCTCACACTGAAGGGAGTGTATCCAGGGGCCTACAGCAAGGCCTCCAAGAACACCTCCTGGGCCAACAGTTCCCCGCCCTCCCCCCAGCCTGCCCCAAATCTTGGCCTGCAGCAACTCGGGCCTCCCTCTCCCAGGCCGCACCCCCCCCCCCCCCGCCTCCCGCCCCGTCTTGCCTCCCCCGGAGAAAGGTGACCGGGTGCCCCTCTCCATCAGGATGCCTGGGTGGGGCGCGGGGTGGGGGGTGGGGGGGCCCGGCACGGCCCTCACAAGTACATCTTCATGGCCTCGTGTGTCGTGGGGCAGTAGCGGGCATGGAGCTGGGCCAGCAGTGCCCTGGACGTGGCCTTGAAGCGGGTGCCCTGGCTCTTCCTGTTCCACACGTGGACGGCGTAGGTGGCGTTGAGCAGCCGGCGCAGCTCCTGGGGGCTGATGTCCTCGAAGTACTTCTTCCAGTTCTGCCAGGGGATGGGGTAGAAGGCCTCACAGGGCAGGGCGGTGACCCCGCGGCAGGCGTGGCTGTCACCCAGGCTGCGGACGGAGCACCACTTCTTGAAGACCCGCGTGAGCAGCTGCGGGCCCTGGTGGCCCCAGATCCAGCCGTTGTAGTGGGCCACGAAGTCTCGCATGCACAGCGCCATGAACTCGTGGTGGCGCTCGAAGGCCAGGAAGGCCCCGTTGAGGACGTAGCGGGACTGAGTGCCCAGCGTGTTGGTCAGATTCCGCAGGCTCTTGAGGACGATGAAGTCCGTGTCCAGGTAGATGCCCCCGAACTTCCACATGAGCGCGATCCTGGAGGCGTCGGAGAGCACGGGCAGCAGGTAAGGCTCCCACCGGCGTCGCCTGGCCGCGTACCAGGCCGCCAGCGGCGTGTCCCGGAACAGCTCTTCCAGGTCCAGCGGGAGCACGTGGACGTTGGGGAAGCAGCCCAGAAGCGAGAGCCCCAGGTGCCGGGGCAGGGAGGCGTTCCCACCGGGCAGCCCCTTCATCAGGACCACCACCCGGGACTCGGGGTGAGCCCTGGCCGCCGACTCCACGGAGCACATGAAAAGGAAGTTGGGGTTGGTCCGGTCTGAGGTCTCCAGGAAGAAGATGTTGCCCGGAGGCGGGGTGCTGGAGATCGGCGTAGGGGGCACCAGCCGGGGGCAGGGGACGTCGGCAGGCAGGTTAGAGAACTCCCTCTGGCCGCCGGGCTCTCCCGCGATGCGCCAGTAGATCATGACGGAGACGAAAAACGTGAACTTGAAGCTGATGATAAACAGGGTGCAGACCCGCTGCCTCGGGGCTCCCCGGAGCAGCCGCAGCAGGCAGTCAGGGGGCCTGGACATGTTCTCCCCAGATGACCCCAGGAGCCTCCAGCGGGAACTGGCTGGTCTGCAAGAGACGAGCAGCACATCAGGGCAGGCTGCCACCTCCCTAAGCCCGAGAAAACGCTTCCCACAGACACCGGCCACGGCCGATGCTGGCTTCCGAAGCCCTGGGGCCCGCTGGTCGCAGAGTCCCATCTCCCTCCTCACCTGGGAAAGCTGGAAAAGGTCTGGGCAGAGTCCCTTTCGCTCTCTGTGACACACCTGTGAGCTTCCCAAGGACGCAGCCAGTGCTATCTACGACACGTGGCCATCGCGGGCCCAGGCCGGGGTTCCGGCACCCACGAGGGTTGTCAGAGGTGATGCTCCTGCACGCGGCACACGGGCCCCTTTGCCGGGTGAGGCCGGTCCCCCTCGGGCCGCTGGCAGCCTGTGATTCGAAGCCTAGCGCTTTACCCCTCAGCCCCATTCAGCTCCACAGACCGGCTGGAACTGCGCCGAGGAGGCAGACGGCCAAGCAGCCTTGGGGACTTTCTGCAGAGAAGCCTGGGGCTCCGGCGGCCTGGGCGCTGGCTGCTAAGGGGCTGGCTGGCAAGCTTGCAGGACGGGTGGGCTCCAGACACACGGGGATGCGTGCTGGGTCCTAAAGCCCTTGCCTCAGACGCAGTGGGGTCTCCTGGGCACCTGGCTTCCCCAGCCCCTGCCCTGGGCTGTGCAACTTACAGACGCAGGTCTGGAGGGAGAGGGGCGGGGAGGTTGTGCCGTAGCCCGTAACCTTACCCAGGACTATTGCCCTTGGACCCTCACCCTCTCCTGGTGATGTCCACTTGGCCAGCAGCTAAGAACATCCTGGGGGCCTGGCAGGTGGCTGGGGGAACAAAACAGGCTTGGGCTCTGTCCCCAAGGGTAGGACTATAGGAGCATCTGGGAGGCACGGGACCTGACGTGTACCTGAACCAGCTAAGACCTGGGGCAATGCACTCAGCTCAGATTTGCCACCTTCAGGACGGGAACACTGGAACCCACTAAAGGGTTGGCCGTCACCACACACGTGCCAGGTGACGTGCTCAGCACTTCACACATAGTCAACTTCTTAAACCCTCACAACCACCCTTTGCAGAGGCGATCATCGCCCCCATCTTACAGGTGAAGAAACCGAGGCACTGAGAAGTCTGGTAAGCTCACATACAGTCCCACGGTAGGCAAGTGGCAGGGCAGGGCTTGGAAGCCAGGCCATCTGGCTCCAGAGTGCGCTCTCTCACCACTGCACCATCCGGCCCGGGAGAGAACCGGCAGAGGGGACCTGGGAGTGCGCCAGGCACTTTGAGGACTCTGTGCACATTCGCCGGGGCTGTTCTCGCTTTTCGCAGGATCCTGGCCACCGTGTACTCAGTGCCTTCTAAATTCTTGGTGCCCCACGCACACCCCCTCTGGCTCTCAGTGACCCCAGGGGTAGTTGTATCATTTCTCCTTCAGCGGCCAGGAAACTTGGACACAGAGGGGCGGGGGGACTGGGTGCGGCCCGCAGGCTAAGGGGAGCTGGAGTCACCCCTTCCCCAGGACAGACGGATCTCCTGGCCTGAGAGCGAGACTGAGCAACTGGCCGGCCCTCCTGGTGGAGGGCCGGGAACCGCGATGACGTCACTGGCTGGTAACTGACCAGCCTGGGCGGCCCATGGCGGCGAGGTGGGGATCTGGGCAGCCGGGCAGCCCTCCTGGAGACACGCCCTGGCTCAGCAGCCAACCTTCTCTGCCAACAGGAACACGGCCCTTCCACAAGCTCTCCGCGTCCACAAATCCATCTGTAAGACACAGCGAGACACAGAGTGAGGGGGGTGGCGGGCTCACGGAGTCAGCCCCCAGCCGCACAGGGGGGATGTTCATTGATTTGTTGACTGTCTCGGCCCCACAGGGAATGTACTTGGGAGAAAGGGAGAGCTGGGTGCGGCTCTGCCCTGGAGGAGCTCTCAGCGTGTGGGGGGACCATCTGGAAATGCACTAGTCACAGTTGAAATGGAGCAAAGGGCCCAGCGGGGCCAGGGAAGGTGGCTTCTGGAGAGGTCACACTGATGGAGGGGCCTTAGCCAGATGGGCCTCCATACCGCCAAGGGCGCCTGCACACCTGCCCTCCCCAGAGCCCAGCTCAGTCCTTGGCGCATAGTAGGGACACACAACCTGACTCATCCTCTCGTGGACCCGCTCACTCACTGACTCACTCCCCTGGCTGCCAGAGGGACACTTCAAAAACACAAGCCAGGTCACGTCATTCCTCTGTTCAGGCCCTCAGTGATGTGGGAGGCCCCGGTCGCCCAGGTGCCCCCATCCCTGACCTCACACCCCGCTTGCCCTACCCCAGCCACGCCTGGCCTCCTCACGCCTTCTCAACCCCACCGCCCACCCCCGTGCTGCCATCTCAGGGCCTGCACACTTGCTGTTCCCTCGGCTTGGAATGCTCTTCCCATGGTGTTTACCTGGCTCGTTCCCTCACCTCCCTCTCGTCCTCAAAAATCATGCCTCCCCAGCCCTTCCATAGTCCCCTGTGGAGCTCGCGGCACCTAATCGAGCATCCTGGACGTTTGGTACTTGTTTGTTTGGGTTACTTATTTGGAGCATAACCCCACGAGGGAGGACAGGTAATTTTTGCCTTTTGTTCAGCATCTAGAAGAGATGACTCTTGGAAGGTAGTTAACAAATACCAAGGGAGTGAGTGACTCAGCGGGTGGGCGAATGAAGGTGGGAGCGAGTGAGTGGAGGAGCAGATCAGTGAATGATCAGCGAGTGAATGAACGAATGAGTGAATGAATGAGTGAATAAGTCAGTGAGCCAGCAAATCAGCACGTGACCGAATAAAGCAGTTGAGCGCCTGTGTGAGGGACCTGGGGGTCGGCGGCTGGGTCAGGAGTGGCAGGGCCAATATACATCAAGAACCTTGTGTTCCCCCGCCCTGGTTTTCGCCTGCGAGGCGAGGCTATTTTGGTCTTGAGTATTTTTAACCCAGTGTGAACCACACCGAGCAGGGGACAGACAGTTGGATCGAGCAAGGTCCTGGCTGCTCAGGGGTCCCGAGGCGTTGGGGTGATCTGGGCCTTCTGTGGGGTGGGGTGGGGTCTGGGCCTGTTGGGGAGATGGGATTTGCCACCTGAGCCCGCACCGACCGCAGGGGACAGTACCGGCCCCGAGCAACACCGTATTTGGTGCTCGAGCCCAAGACCCAGGAATAGAAACGACGCGCGGGGCCAAGTTGGCCACAGCCAAATACCCGTGTGACCTCAGGCCCGAAGCATGCTCCTGGCCCCCCTGGATGGGCCTCGCAGCTGTGGCTCAAGTCCTGACCCTTGTCAGTGGAGCCTGGCACACTGCTCCTCCTCCTGCCTCCCTGCCTAACGCTTTCAGCCCTGCACCGGGGAGAGATTTCCAGTTAGCTGGTCAACCGTGGCCACTTCCCTGCCCTGAGCTCTTCTGTGGCTCCCCATCCTCAGGGACCCTCCCAGCCCCCCATGATCCATCTCAGGCAGGACGTGAGGGCGAGAAGCACACAGCCGGCAGGCCAAAGGGCCAAAGGCCTGACCGCTCCCTGTGGGTTTGGCCCTTGCATTAGTTTTGGGGGCCCCACGTCAGGAGCGTCAGCATCAGGGACCAGCCCAGGGCCTTGGAATGGCCCCACTACCTGAAGGTTGTCCTTCATTCACGGCCCACAGTAGGGGCATCTCCCTCTGTCCTTCCCTCGGCTTCCAGGTCCAGCCCAGCTCAGCCCACTGCTGGCTCACCACGACCCAGACAGAACAGGGTCGCGGCAATGGTCAGACACAGTCCACACTTCCTGAACGACTTACTACCAGGATAGGTGCTCACTGTCCCTGGGGTTCCAGAGCTAGGCCCTTGGAGAGTCTGATATCCCAAGGGGGACACAGAGGCCCAGAGACGGTAAGGGATTTGGCCAGGGTCTCGCAGCAGCAGAGAGTGGAACTGGCACCCTCAGGGAGCTCTTCCTACCCCTCTGCAAGAAACGTCCCCTCCCCGGGCCTTCCTCGAGCTGCTGCAGGAGGCCGAGAGCCCAGCAGAAGTCTCAAACCACAAAACCAAGGAGATGTGCGAGACTCTGATCAGCATCCTGTATCGGCTTCCTGTGGCTGCGGAAACTGACGACCACAGCTCTGAGGCTGAACGCAGACGCGTATCTACTCTCAGCTCTGCAGAGTGGAGGTCTAAATCCAAGGTGTCAGCGGGACCACGCCCCTTCTCGGGCTCCGGGGGAGAACCGTTCCTTGCTTCTCCCAGTTTCTGGTGGCTCCCGGCATTCCTGGGCTTGTGGCCGCTTCCTCCAATCTCCGCCTCTGTCTTCACGCGGTCTTCCCCTCTGTCTCTTGCAAGGACACTTGTCATTGTACTTATGGCCCACCTCACTAACACGGGATCATTTCCTTAACTCGAGATCCTTAACTTAGTAACGCCTGCAAAGACCCTTTTCCCAAAGGAGGTCACATTCACGTGTCGCAGGGTTAGGACGTGACAATCTTCTCTGAGGCCACTATTCATCCCACGACACCTCCTTTCTGTGTCTCTCTGTCCTGGAGACTCAGAGCCCCTCTCAGGTCACACACTGCCTGGAACATCCCTGAAACGGCAGCTCCGTGGAGAATGTGCCTGGGGGGGGCTCTCTGCGTGGCAGGACAGCACTGGGGAGTCCCAGTGGACATGGGGTGGCAGGCTTTGCCTGCCCAGCATCCGTCCCCCCTCTGCTGATAAGAATATCCTGATTGCCTTTGAGGGACCACCTCTGCCCCACAGACCCCACTCTCTAGCTCTTGGGGGCGGCACACATTCAGATCTGCCTAATGACTGTCACGTTCTCCAGCCACAGTGAGTAGCTGGGGGCAGGGCATGTAACCCAGTGCGGGCCAAGCAGAGTCAGGAGCTTTCCAGTGGGGTCTCTAAGATGAGGCCCGAGCCGGAGGGGAGAGCCTGGCTGAGGCTGAAGCCGGCCCAGAGGCAACAGAGCCAAGAGACGGAGAGAGAGAGGCACGATGACATCATCTTTACATCTGGATCCCGCTGTGTTTGAAACTGGTACATCCTGCACTTTCCACAGACACAGAGACGGGGTGGGGGGGACGTGGGAAGAGTCTGCCAAATTGAAAGCAGGGACACTTCTGGAGACAGGACAGGATCAGGAACGAACTCAGACCCTCTTTGATGGGAAAAATCAATACTAGAGCTTGGAAACCCTGCTTGAAGGGTCCGCTGTCCTGTCCCTGCACACCCCCTCCCATCTTTCAGGGCATAAATAAATTCTTCTCTTTTTAAAAACTTTTTAAATGTTTATTTATTTTTGAGAGAGACAGAGAGACAGAGCACACACGTGCATGGGGGAGGGGCAGAGAGAGAGGGAGACACAGAATCCGAACCAGGCTCCAGGCTCCAGGCTCCGAGCTGTCAGCACCGAGCCCGACGCGGGGCTCGAACTCACAAACCACAAGATCATGACCGGAGCCGAAGTCAGAAGCTCAACCAACTGAGCCACCCGGGTGCCCCAGTAAATGAATATTTCTACTGAAGGAGTAGGAGTTGCAGTTATTAGAAAGTGATCCTCGTAAAAATGGCTGTTTTCAGAATGGAGGTTATAAAATGTTCCTCCTCCAGAGCCTATAAGATGTTCTAAAGCCAGGGAGGTAGGGAGGTAGAGACTTCTTTTTCCAATAGGAATATGGCAGATTCTTGATTCTGGATCTTTCCCCCCTGCTGATGTCATACAGAGCAACACAGGAAAGAGAAAATAAGCCACAAGCTACAGCCTTAGCAAAACCGGGGCATGAAAAACCCGTAAACTCCAACTCACAAAGCTGGACCCGAGTCCAGCAGATACAGTGGTGAGGTGGGGAGGAACGGGTGGGGGGGGGGTGGAAGTGGAAGATCGTAGAGATCGCCACTTCTAAAAGGAAGACGTGTAAGTCAGAAGACAGATGTAGCCTGGATGAACCAGGAGAGTTCAAGGATGCAGGCAGGTGTCCCCTTGAACCCGGTTGGGTTCTGTGAGGCAAAAGAGCACTGGGTCCTGAGAAGGGTTGTATTCTAAAGGAACAACCCATTTCCATAAAAGCAGAGGAGGGAGTCTTTCAACAGAGAAACTTAGAGAACTTGCCTGGCCTGTCTCCCAATTTCTACCAAAACCTCCTGTTAAATGCTGATCCAGGAAAATTCAACCGATTTGAATATAAAAAACAATGGTGAAAGGAATAAACACAGTGTCCATATACGGAAGCTACAAGAATGAAAAGGGGAAGGAACACTAATGTTCTCCTATGTAGAGAAACTATTCACTATAGTTTAAGCATTCACTATAGTTGGGGGCGCCTCGTCGGCTTAGTCGGTTAAGTGGCCAACTTCAGCTCAGGTCATGGTCTCAGTTTGTGAGTTCGAGCCCTGCGTCAGGCTCTGGGCTGACAGCTCGGAGCCTGGAGTCTGCTTCGGATTCTGTGTCTACCTCTCTCTCTGCCTCTCCCCCACTAGCACTCTGTCTCTCTCTTTCTCAAAAATAAATAAACTTTAAAAAGAAATTCACTATAGTTAAGAAAATTCATTACAGTTAAGAAAATTCACTGTGAAAATATCACCACATGGGGCACCTGGGTGGCTCAGTCAGTTGATGATGAATGATCTGGCTCAGCTCATGAACTCACGGTTGGTGAGATCGAGCCCCGTGTCGGCCTCTGCACTGACCGTGGAGCCTGCTTGGGATTCCCTCTCTCCCTCTCTCTCTGCCCCTTCCCTGCTCGTGCTTTCTCTCTCTCTCTCTCTCTCTCTCTCTCAAAAATAAATAAATAAACTTAAAAAAATCACAAAACACGTGGCATCCGGGTGGTGCTGACAGAGCGGAGCCTGCTTGGGATTTCTCTCTCCCTCTCTCTCTTTCTCTCTCTCTCTCTCTGCCCCTCCCCAGCTTGCTCTCTCTCGAAAAATATATACACATTTTTTTAAAAAAAATCACCACAAAACAAATAAAAATTCGAATACAAAATTACAGAATGAATTTAAAACAATGAGAACAACAACAACTTTAAAAAGTAATTCTAGCCATGAAGGCAGACCAAAAAGCAGAAGGTACAAGAGCTGGAGAAGAAACAATTAGGCAAAGTGACAGCAAGAGAAGAGGATGATGTGTGAGGACTGACAGACCTCAGGAAAGAATTAGAAGGCGATAACAAAAACACTTCGGAAATGAAAACCAAACGGCCGGAGACACACGGGAGCACGGGCTCCATACAAAGTATTGCAAGAGATACAAACAGGAAAGGGAGAAGAAGTCAAGAAAATCCAACAGAAATCATCAAGGAGATGTTAGAACTGAAGACACGAGGTGGAACAGGCAGCAGAGGGGAGCCAACAAACGTGCGGCCAGGGCTTCTAAGGAAGAAAATGACGCCAATGGCTAGAAGAAATATTTGCGATTATAATTCAGGAGAACTTACCTGAAATAGGGGGAGACTTGATCCCATAGATGGAAAGGCACACTGTGCATTAGACAGCGGTGACCCGGAACCGTGAATCCCGAGACGTCTAATAGTAAAATCTCTGGACTTTAATTTTTTTTTTTCAACGTTTATTTATTTTTGGGATAGAGAGAGACAGAGCATGAACGGGGGAGGGGCAGAGAGAGAGGGAGACACAGAATCGGAAACAGGCTCCAGGCTCTGAGCCATCAGCCCAGAGCTTGACGCGGGGCTCGAACTCACGGACCGCGAGATCGTGACCTGGCTGAAGTCGGACGCTTAACCGACTGCGCCACCCAGGCGCCCCTGGACTTTAATTTTTTTAAAAAATGTTTTATTTTATTTTCGAGAGACAGAGACAGAACACGAACAGGGGAGGGGCAGAGAGAGAGAGCGAGACACAGAATCGGAAGCAGGCTGCAGACATTGAGCATGTCTCCACAGAGCCGGATGCGGGGCTCGAACCCACGAACCGTGAGATCGTGACCTGAGCCGAAGTCGGACGTTCAACCAGCTGAGCCACCCAGGTGCCCCCAAATCTCTGGACTTTAAAGGTACTTTAAAGGACTTAAAGGCCCCTCTGAGGCTTTAGAACTGACAGAAGATATGCCTTAATCACTCAGTACAGTATCAGCTGAAATGGGGCAGCCACAAGAGAAAGGGAAACCCGTTAAGTTTATTGTTGTTCATAGAAGAGAAACAACAGAGACTCTCTAAAGAAAAAAGAAACTAAGAGTATTTTATATAAGGGTGTCAATATAAATGTAGCCACTAGAACAAAAATACAAGCTTTCCCGAATATCAGAGGGATTTTTTTTTTTAATTTTTTTTTTCAGCGTTTTATTTTATTTTTTTTTGGGACAGAGAGAGACAGAGCATGAATGGGGGAGGGGCAGAGAGAGAGGGAGACACAGAATCGGAAACAGGCTCCAGGCTCTGAGCCATCAGCCCAGAGCCTGACGCGGGGCTCGAACTCACGGACCGCGAGATCGTGACCTGGCTGAAGTCGGACGCTTAACCGACTGTGCCACCCAGGCGCCCCAAGGGATTTTTTTTAAACACAGAGGAAGAATAAAGAATATAGCCCTCCCACGTGTGCAAAGACATAGACATACATACACAACATGATGGAAAGAATACCAGACACCTGGCGCATCAATATATATAAACAGGCTTGCCTCGCTTACCTTTACTAAGAAAAAGATTTTGGGGGCGCCTGGGTGGCGCAGTCGGTTGAGCGTCCGACTTCAGCCAGGTCACGATCTCGCGGTCCGTGAGTTCGAGCCCCGCATCAGGCTCTGGGCTGATGGCTCAGAGCCTGGAGCCTGTTTCCGATTCTGTGTCTCCCTCACTCTCTGCTCCTCAGCACCCCCCTTTCATGCTCTGTCTCTCTCTGTCCCAAAAATAAATAAACGTTGAAAAAAAATTTTTTTTTAAAAAAAGAAAAAAGAAAAAGATTTTTTTATTTAGATCCCAAACAAAACCCAACTCTATCCTGTATTTAAGAGATATACATCAAAATGATTTAGAATGGTTAAAAGCAAAAGAAAGAGCAAAAATATAAAAACAAGTATAAACAAAAAGAAAGCTGGGGCCATAATCTTAATATCAGACTGAGAATTCAAGCAACCATCAGTAAGTGAGCCAAAGAAGGGCCAATAATAATGCTAAAAGGTATAATTCACAACATACCAAATAATACTGCAGCAATTTTCAGGAATTAGAAATTACAGAATGCTACGATAAATAGATTGAAACACACTAATAAGAGATTTTAATTCACCACTCTTTTTTTAAAATGTTTTAAATGTTTATTTAATTTTGAGAGAGAGACAGAGACAGAGCAGGAGTGGGGGAGAGGCAGAGAGAGAGGGAGATACAGAATCCGAAGCAGGTTCCAGGCTCTGAGCTGTCAGCACAGAGCCCGACACGGGGCTCGAACCCACAAAGTGTGAGATCATGACCTGAGCCGAAGTCGAACGCTTAACCAACAGAGCTAGCTACCCAGGCACCCCTTAAGTCACCACTCTTAACCCAAGAAATAAATATAAATAAGAATTCAGAAGATGTAAATAAAGGATCAGTGAGGTTCTACACTGTATCAAACTCTCTATCTTCATAATAGGCAACACACTTTGTTCTCAAGAGTTGATGAAGCGTTCACTAAAATTGAAAACAAAACTGACAAACCTTTAGCTGGATTCACTGAGAAAAAAAGAGAGAGGACTCAAATAAACAAAACTGGAAACGAAAGAGAAGAAATAGCAACCAACACCACAGAAACACAAAGAATTATACGAAAATACTATGGAAAATGACATACCAACAAATTGGACAACCTGGAAAAAATGGATACATTCCTAGAAACATATGACCTTCCAAAACTGAATCAGGAAGAAATGGAAAATCTGAAAAGACTGATTACCAGCAATGAAACTGAATCAGTAATAAAAATAAATAAATAAATAAATAAATAACAAAAACCCAACAAACAAAAGTCCAGGACTGGATGGCTTCACAGGCGAAGTCTACCAAAGGTTTAAGAAAGAGTTCATACCTATTCTTTAAATAGTTAAACTATTCCAAAAAATAGAAGAGGGAGGAAAGTTTCCAAATTCATTTTATGAGGCCAGCCTTGCCCTGACATCAAAATCAGATAAAGATACCACTACAAAAAAAGAAAACTATAGGCCAATATTTCTGATGAACATAGATGCAAAAATTGTCAACAAAATATTACCAAGCTGAATCCAACAATATATTTAAAAAATCCTTGGGAGGAGCAGGGGAAAAAAAGCACTCAGCATGGTCAACTGGGATTTATTCCTGGGATGCCAGGTGGCTCAATATCCAAAAATCAATCAACATGACACATCCTATTAACAAGAGAAAGGATGAAAACCATACAATCATCTCAACAGATGAAGAAAAAGCACTTGAGGAAGTACAACATCCATTCATGATAAAAACCCTCAAGAGGGGCGCCTGGGTGGCGCAGTCGGTTAAGCGTCCGCCTTCGGCTCACGTCACGATCTCGCGGTCCGTGAGTTCGAGCCCTGCGTCGGGCTCTGGGCTGATGGCTCGGAGCCTGCAGCCTGTTTCGGATCTGTGTCTCCCTCTCTCTCTGCCCCTCCCCTGTTCATGCTCTGTCTCTCTCTGTCTCAAAAATAAATAAACGTTAAAAAAAAAAAACCCCTCAACAAAACAGGTTTAGAGGGAACATATCTCAACATAATAAAGGCCATATATGAAAAACCCACAGCTAACATCATGTCAATGGTAAAAAACAGCTTTTCTTCTAAGGTCACCTTAGAAGAAAAAAAGTGGTCACTGTCACCACTTTTATTCAACACAGTACTGGAAGTCCTAGCCACAGCAATCAGACAAGAAAAAGATATAAAAGGCATCCAAATTGGTAAGGAAGAAGAAAAACTCTCACTATTTGCACATGACATGATATTATAAAGAGAAAACCTAAAGTTTCAAAAACAAAAACAAAACAAAACAAAAAACTATCAGAACTAATCAGCGAATTCAGTGAAGTCATAAGACATACAGAAATTAATACACAGAAATCTCTGTTGCATTTCCACACACAAATAATGAAGTAGCAGAAACTGAAATTAAGAAACCAATCCCATTTACAATTGTACCAAAAGGAATAAAATACCTAGTAATAAACTTACCCAAGGACGTGAAAGATCGATACTCTGAGAACTATAAAACACTGATGACAAAAATCAAAGATGACACAAAGAAATGGAAAGGTATTCTATGCTCATGGGTCAAAAGAACCGATATTGTTGAAATGTCCACACGACCCAAAGCAAGTTACAGATTTAATGCAATCCTTATCAGAATACCAACAGCATTTTTCACAGAACTAGAACAAATAATGCCAAAATTTGTATGGAACCGCAAAAGACCCCGAGTAGCCAAAGCAGTCTTGAGAAAGAAGACCAAAGGTGGTGGTTTCCCAATCCCAGATGCCAAGATGCACTACAAAGCTGTCGTCATCAAAACAGTATGGCACTGGCACAAAAACAGACTCCTAGATCAATGCAACAGAATAGTGAGCCCAGAAATAGCCCCCCACTCGTATGTTCACTTAATCTTCGACAAAGGAAGCAAGAATACGTAACGGGGAAAAGACAGTCTCTTCAAGAAATGGCGTTGGGAAAACAGGACAGCCACATGCAAAAGCATGAAACTGGGCCGCTTTCTTCACGCACACAAATAAACTCAAAATGTATCAAAGAGCTAGATGTGAGATACAAAACCATAAAATTCCTAGAAGAGAGCACAGGCAGTAATTTCTTTGATCTCAGCTCTTGAAACCCTTTTCTAGATACCTCTCCACAAGCAAGGGAAACAAAACCAAAGACACATGTGTGAGTCTGGAATTTACAAATTGAGTCTGAAGTTCATATACCAAAATAAACAAGCCAAGACCCATAGGAAAAGCCTGAGAAGGAGGAAAAAATGAGGAAGGGCTGGAGTGCTTTAGATATTAAAACACACTCTAAAGTTTCTTTTTTTTTTTCATGTTTATTTATTTTGAGAGAGAGAGAGCGAGTACAAGTGTGCATGCGTGAACTGGGGAGGGACACAGAGAGAGGGGGAGAGAGAATCCTAAGCAGACTCTGCTGTCAGCACAGAGCCCCATGAGGGGCTTGATTTCATGAACTGTGAGATCATGACCTGAGCCAAATCAAGAGTCAGACGTGACTGTGCCCACGTGCTCCTATAAATTTTCAATAATTAAAACAATGCAGTCTTTGAAAAAAAATTAAGTTCATGTATTTATTTTGAGAGAGAGAGAGAGAGAGAGAGAGAGAGAAGGAGAGGGCAGAGAGAGAAAGAGAGAGAAAATCCCAAGCAGACTCCACACTGTCAGCACAGGGCCCTATGCGGGGCTCGAATTCACGAACTATGAGATGATGACTTGAGCTGAAACCAAGAGTCAGATGCTCAACAGACTAAGCCACCCAGGCACCCCTAAAACAATGCAGTCTTAAACACACACACACACACACACACACACACACACACACACACACACACCAGAAAACAAAAACAGTGCAGTCTTAGCATACGAACAAACAGGACAATGAAACAAAACCTATCACAGCAATAATGAAGTGCTCGCACATCCAGTAAAGGCAGTATCTCCAATCAGTAAAGTTAAATGGGTCTTCTAAGGTGTTGGGCAGGTGGAGTAGAAGCCCGGTTCACCTCTCAGAACATGCCCCAGGATAAACTCCAAATGGAAAATAATAAACCCCATAAACATGCAGAACAAAACATGGGTGAATTCCTTTGTAACTTCAGAGTTGGGAAAGTTTTCTTAATTATGTAGGAAATCCATCCAGAAGCCATAAAAGAACAGATGAATAAACTCGACTCCTTGAAAATGCCAACTGATCTGTGTCCTCCTCCAAGACACCATCAGGGAAGTCAAAGTAGAAGGAACTACTTGGGAGAACTTTTGTGCCCCTCGGATCCCAAAGGTCCACTTTTCCTAACCTCTAAAGAGCTCCCAGAAGTCAAGGAGAAAATGACCAACAACACAGAGAAGAAAAAGAGGCCAAGGGCAGCTTTCGCACAGGCAAAACACGACCCTTAATCTGTCAGCGAGAGGGAGGATCTTTTTGTAAGCAAAAGAAACGCAAATTGAAACACTCAGATAGCATCTCTCACCTGTCAGATTGGCAAAAATCCAAAACTTCGACAAGGCTGGGAGCAAACAGGCATTTCACACACGGCCGGGAGGCATTCCAGACGGTACCAGTCCAGTGGTGGAGGGCAACTGAATGACATCCACCGAAACCCTTTCGCCACGCCATCCCAGTCTGTGAATTTCTCCGTAGATAAGTGCCATGTGTACAGGTCACAGGTTGGTTCTCGATTGCAAACGATGAAAAACAACCCAAGGTCTTTCTCGAAGGCACTGATTACACATTGATGCCATGAAAAACAATGTCAGCTCCCAGAGGGCAGGGACCAAGTCTGCTGTGACTCATTGTTGCATCCCCGTCGTGGCCAGCACGGACGCTAGCACAAAGCGGGGGCTCGATATATAGGTAGCTAGGTGTAGATAGATAAATACATATATTCTGAACGAGTGAGTAAATGATCCCTAAACGGCCCACAAAGCCAAGATCAGATACGGTAACTGACCAGGGAAATGCCCTTTGCAAACTGTAAGCCATGTGTGGATGCAGATTACAGCTGGTAGAAAGCGTAATTGACACGTCCTGCCTCACCATCTGTGGGTACAAATTAAGGTCACACGCCTTTGACTTTTCATATTAAAGTACCTGAGTGTTCACGGGTCCCGAGAGAGGAAAGGCCACCTTCCCAAAGCCTGGGAGACACGATTTGCACCTAGGGAAATCTGCCAAGTCTTAGACCTCTCCTCTCTTCCCGAGGCCATCCCTCCCTGCCAGGGTCACTGCCCCTCTGCACTGGAGGCTGGACTGAAGATCGGGCTGCCTGGGGTTGGCTTCTCGGGAGCATAGGGTGAAGTCACTGTCCCCGAGCTTTCTGCTCAGTTCAGGCAGCACAAGCCACCACGAATCTGGATTCCTACACCTTTGCTGTCTTGGCATGTCCACACATGCACTTGCCAGGACCCCCTGCAGTGCCCCGGTGGCAGGGCGTGGTGAGCTTTCTGCATCGGGTCGCTTGCTCTGCCCAGAGATCACAGAGGAACAGGTAGCAGAAAACTCTTCATCGGATAAAATCATGCCCGGCTTTAAGCAAAACTGGTGCCTTTAGCACTTAGGTCTAGGCTACATTCTCGGTTAATTTTTGTGTGTGGTATGAGGGAAGACTGCGGCTCATTGTTTTCCGTAGGGATGGTTAGTTTTTCCAGCGCTGGTCCGGAAATGTCTGCTTCCACACTGAATTACCTTGGCATTCTGGTCAAAAATCAATCTGCTGTTTAAGCGGGAGTGTGATTCTGGACTCCATATTCTGCTAATTGAACGACAGGTCTACCCTTGTGCTAAGACCACACGGGCTTCATAACTGCAGCTTTATGATAAGTCTCGAAATCAGGTATCCCTCCCACCCTTTGTCCTTTTTTTAAGAATTGTTTTGGCCACGATAGGTCCTTCATACTTCTGTGTCAATTTTAGAATCAGCTGATCAATCTCTACCAAAAACTGCTGGGATTTTGATGGGGATTGCACTGAATCCGTACGCCAATTTGGGGAGAATTGTGATCTTAACAATATTAAATCTTCCACTCTGTGAAAAAAAAAAAAAATCACGCCTGCAAATGCAATGCCCATGGAAAAGGCATTTAGAAACTCTGGCCTGGGGGGCTCAGTTAGTTAAGCATCTGGCTCTTGATCTCGGCTCAGGTCCTGATCTCACGGTTTGTGGGATCGAGCCCCACATGGGGCTCTGTGCTGTCGGCGGACAGTCTGTTTGGGATTCTCTCTCCCTCTCTCTTTGCTCCTCTCTCGCTCACACATACTCTCTCTCTCCTAGAGTAAATAAATAAACTTAAAAAAAAGAAAAAGAAAAAGAAAAGAAAGATAGAAACGCTGGCCTCAGTTAAGAGTCCGGAGTTCACCCTACTTGGAAGAAAGTTTCCATGTTGCTTGACTTTTTCCTCTTTTACTGTATTCAAGATTAAAGCTAACTGGCAGCAAAAGACAGTGCCCACCCTGCCCCACGCGGTTTGCACACACACACAGCACTGCCACACTCGGTATTCTTTCAATTAGCAATAATCGCGCCTCCGATAAACCTCATTGGCTACGATACTGCCACTGAGCAAAGCTCACACTCGGTATTCTTAACAGTCTTTGCTAACTGCACATTACCTGAGCAAGGGACCTGGTTTCTATCTTCTACACACTTGCTCTATGATCTTGGGGTATGGCCTCCCCCACCATTTCTGAGCCTCAATTTCTCCACCCGTAAAATAAAGAGCTTGGAAAAGACCATCTCTAAGGACCCTTCTAGAAAGAACTTCCAAATCTGGTTTCTCCAGCACCAGTTCTGTTCATGGCCAGCATCAGCCTCTCTAGACAGAGTATTTCAGGGCCACCTGCCCCTTGGTGTCAGGCCAAGAGCGCAGGCAGATAATAAGGCCAAGGGGCTGATAATTCACAGATAAGAGAGTTCCTGCTGAAGCTGATACCAAAAAGTCTTCTTGGAAAGAAACCGAGCCAGCCCTCAGCATCACACAGAGCACCCTGGTCCTTCATTCAACAAATGCTTGAACACCTACTATGTGCCGCCCCCCACTCCAAGGTCTGGAAACACAGACAGCAGTGAACAAAGCAGATACTCTTCGGCTTCATGGAGCTAAAATCCTAGCGGAGAAAATTAACGGATAAAGAAATACAGTAAGCGATAACATGTGCTGGGTTGAGAAATACAGCAGGAACACTGGACTGGAGGACCAGGGGCAGGGGTGCTACTTTACATAGACCAGCAAGGGATGGCCTCTCTGAAAAGCCGACAGAGACCTGAAGGAAGTGAGGGGGCAAGCCTTAGGGCTACCTTGGGTGGGGGGGCGGGTAGTGTGTCCAGGGAGGGAAATCAGTGAGTGCAAAGGCCCTGGGGCATGTGTGCCCGAGGTATTGGTGGAATAGCAGAGTAAGCAAGGTGGGAGGAAGGACAGGAAGTCAGAGAGATAATGAGGAGACAGGTCATGGGGGGCCTTGAGGGCCACTGGAAGGATTTGTCTCTCTGATTGGGAGACCTGCCTTTGGGAGATTTTGAGGAGGAAGGGGCTACAATGTACCTTATGCTTAAAGAGATCTTTAGGATCTGGATGCTTTTTGAAACTAAACCAAGGGAGACGTGTGGCAACAAGAAAACAGTTACGAGGCTCTTGGGGATAATCCAGAGGAGAGGGAGGCACAGGGCTGGGACACAGGGGGACAGCCGCTCTTGCAACACCTTTCTGACACATCTCTCCTGCCCATCTTCAGCCCTGTGACCACAGCCCAGCTCAGGACTCTGTCCTCTGCCTTGAACCCCAGCAGGTCTCCACACCCCACCCCACCCCGCAACACCCATGCCTTGTGGGCACTTCCCCAGCACCCCCCGCCCCTCTCCAGGCCCACAACCTCCAGACCAGCCAGGCTGACCTCTGCCACATTGCTCAAGCCAACAGGCTCTGGGAATTCCGGATTTCTGCAATACGCTCCCCCCTTTCCTTAAAACGTCCCTCCGCGCTCCCCTGTTCAGCAACCTCTTAACCGAAATATGTGGGAAGAGCTGCCATTTGCCAAGAATGTGCCACGTGTGAGGCATCCTGCCAAGCACCGTTCACCCTTTACTGTGTCCTCGTATCTACCACCACGGCCCCATTTTACACATGAGAAAACAGAGAGACCGACAGGAAAGGTGACCCACCCAATGCCGCGGGGCTAGTAAGCATGGGAGGGAGGATTTGCACCCAGGTTATTATATCTGCCCCAAATTCTCAGACAGCCCTTCCTCCCTGAGTCTCTCCCGACCTAGACGAGCAGGGCAGGCCACCTCCAGGAAGCTGCCTGGATTTTGGCACAGCTCCCACCGTGGGGCGTGGGCTGGGGCTCCCGCGCCGCACACAGTAGGCCCTCGTGGTTCCCTTCCAAATGAGCAGCACTCACCCCAAGGCCTGGCCTCGCCCACAGCCTGGATCCCGGGCAGACCCTCAGGGCCCCGGGGGAGTCCCGCTGGGAATGGCCAGGGTGATTTGGCCTTGGGGCCTTCGGGGCACTGAGCCAGATGCCGCTCTCCCGAGGCTGTAGGTGACCCTGACGAACTTAGGGAGGGCCTGGCGACAGCAGATGGACCATAAACTTGTGATGGCCGAGGGATAAAGGAAAACCATCCTGATGCTCCAGGAGCCCTTGAAAATGACGGTAAAAACTTGAAAGGAAAATCAACTCCATGGCGCAAACCCGCCAGGCTCTGGGAACTCCGAGTTTCTGTAAAATGTGCCTCCTGCTTCCCAGAATGCCACGCCCCCATCCCCTCCCCTGCCCCAGCAGGCCTCCAGCCACAGTAGGTAAGATGAGCTGCCGTTTGCTAAGAGTCCCAAATGCCATTCCTGGCGGCGAGGGTGACGGGCGACGTTAGCTGTGTCTTCGTGCCTGCGGCTACTGTCCCCACGTGTCCACAGAGAGGGGGACGTGTCCAGTCACCACCCTGCAGCGACACCTCCTGCTTTACTCTCTCTTGCGGACGGTAGTGTGACGTCACTAAAGGCCTGAGGCGAAAGCACGTGCCACGGTCAGCCTCCCCGTGACCTTGGCACCTCGAGTGCCCGCGTCAGCGTTCCGGTGGAGCCTTTTCGGTCCCTTTCCGCGCACCTGCCACACACAGGGCTGCCGTGGACAGACAGAGCCGCATACGCACGGAAGGGGACCCTATTCCCCGCGCTGTTCTATACCTTGTTTTATTTTTCACCCAGAGACACGCCGGGCCCCTGTATTTTCAAACCAGATAGTGGTGGTGCATACGGGGCGATATCCACGTCCTGAAACTCATCGAGCCGCGCGAACGGTTCTGGAACAAACCCGCTCGAGAGCACATGTGCCCTCTGCCCTCCTATCACGCCCACAAACGCAGACCCGTACCCTCAGTTCCCAGGGTCGCGCGTCACCTCGCGTGGTTAGTCGCATCCTTCGTCCCACCTGCTTCCCGTCCGGGCTGCCGGAAGTGTGGTTTCCATCCTTCTGCTTTTACGGGCGACACCGCGGTGACTGTCTTAGCACTCCCGTCTTTGAGCACATCCTTAATTGCTTCGGGAGGACTGGTTCCTCGAAATGAGCCGCTTGGGCCGAAGGAAATGGAATTTGCACTTACAGATGCGGCACACTAACTGGCCTCCAGAAAGGCTTTCCAGAGCTTACGTTGTCATCCCCTCAGCATGGGGAGGGGTGAGAGCGCTTGAGTTGACGATTGTGACTGGCTCCCCCGTGACAGGCGCGGAGCTACGTGCTCAGCGTCCACTTCCTGAGGACTTCCTGTGCACAGCCACGGGGCAGATGGCTTTCACACGGTAACTCACTTAAGCCTCCCGCCAGCCCTCTTCGTATCCAGCGGGCACTCTTCGTATCCACCAGTTTTAAGAGTTGAGGGAACCGCTGGGGTTCAAACCCCCTCCCCTAGGTGAAAGGGGTCTGCCTGTGGCCGAGTTCAGCTGGGAGTGCTGTGGCCCCGGAGCCTCAAACGTCCCCCACCCCCCCGCAATAAAGAAAAGGCGCGTAACTCTGAGTCTTAGTTTCTTCACCTGTAAAATGGGCAGAATGGCACAGGGTGACCGAGGGGGTTAAATAAGGTCAGGTAACAGCGTCTGGCACCGGGTAAGGGCTCAATCGTGGAAGCCCGCCCCCCAAATCAGGAGGTTGCCTTGGAGACCCTATGGAAGGTGCAAATGACCCCTATGGAGGTGCAGATGACCCCGGAGAGGTCGGGGCGGGGGGGCGGCCGTGGGGACCTTTCTGGGCTCTGTGTCTACACCCGGGACAACAGATTCTGCTCTTCCAAACCGAGTCTGTTGGGTGAACGTGAAGATCACTTCTCCCGCTTCACCCTCACGTGCCTGCCTCCTCACCCAGCGCCCCCCCCCCCGTCTGTCCATTCAGACCTGGAGCTGGTGGGACTTCCAGGAAGTGCTCTGTGTCCTGCTGGAGTCAGCTCCTGGTGGGTGTGGGTGTGGGCACAGGGGAGAGTGTGCAGGCACTAAGCAGAAGGGGAGGGGTTCTAGTCCCGTGGCCAGCTCAGCTTCCACGGGGATCCGTCCAGAGGGAAAGCAAACAGGCAGACAGGAGAGGAAAGGACACTCGCTCGGACTAAGGTGGGCACGGCTTCCTGATACCTACCAGAAATGGAGGCACCAAGAGGAGAGCGGTTCTCAAGGGCGCGCAGTTAATGTTGGAGGGCCAACGTTGTACCCATCCCCGCCGCTCATCAGCTGACTGAACCAGAACAAGGCACCTTCCCTCCCCCCAGTCTGTAAGTGGGGGGTGATAACACCTGCTACCTCCCAGGGAAGCAGGGAGGACCCCAGGGGATGAGGCTGGCAAACAGCATTGGGAGCTGGGACCTCAGGACCAGAATCTCGCCTCTCCACTGAGCCCTTCCGCCTCTCTCTACATGAAGATCGAGGCCGGTCCCTAAGGTGTCGGTCCAGCCCTTCCCTTTCGCCTCTTGTCCTCACCAGCTCAGAAGGTCCCTCAACCAGGGCCAGACACCCCTACCTCCTGCATCTCTGGGACCTCAACCTGCGGACCCGCCTCTCCTCCGGGACTCAGCTGCTCCGTGCTCTGGCTCCTTCCCGTCAGCTCATAAATGCAGCCATCTCCGTCATTGAAAAGCACCACAGCAGATAAAGTAAAATAAAAATAAAAAACGTGCTCCTCAAAAACACACACCAGTGGCAGCGAAAGCAAAAGGCAAATGATAACCTGGGAGGAGGTCTTTGCCACCAAGAGACCAGACGAGGGGCAAAGACCTCACGGATGAGCTCCAACAAATGAATAAGAAACACACATATGGTGATAACCATTTCGCAATTCACGCATGCCAGATCGTGCTGTATACCTTCAACAGACACAGTCCTGCCTGTCATTTATATCTCAGTAAAACCGGGGTGGAGGGGGGGCCTGGGTGGCTCGGTCGGTTGGGCATCCGACTTTGGCTCAGGGCATGATCTCACAGTCCGGGAGTTCGAGCCTCGCATTGGGCTCTGTGCTGACAGCTCAGAGCCTGGAGCCTGCTTCCAATTCTGTGTCTCCCTCTCTCTCTCTGCCCCTCCCCCACTCCCGCTCTGTCTCTCTCTGTCTCTCAGAAATAAACATTAAAAAAAAAATTTACAAAAAAAAAAAAAAAAAAAAACTGGGGGAAAAAAACCACACAAAGATCCCGGACATTCATACTCTTTGACTCAGAGTAATTTCACCTCTAGGAAATAACAAGAAATGCATACTCACAGCCTGAGGAGGTACAGAATGGTATAGGCCCTCTACAGAGCCAGCTGGCTCTAGGTAGAGCCCTTCTAGAACTTCCTATACATCAGATGCAGTGACTACCAGGTAATTCTCTTTCCAGGAAAGATCTGGCAATGTATAAATGCGAAAGTTCCATGTAACGTCATCCCAAAGAGCCAAATATTGAAAAGCACCTAAATTTCAAATAAAGTCTATTAACTAACATGATGTAACGTATCCAAGTGCTGAAAAATATTTTAAAAAGTGTTTGCGAGAGGTGAGGCATTTGAAGTTTTCATATAGACAAGGTATATTCAACTACGTTAAAAAAGTATTTTTGAAAGTTTGGCGAAATGGTGAATGTGAACGATTAGGTATCTCCAGGTGATGCAAATATGGAATCGTCCCCTATTTCTCACAGTTAATTCACTCAAGCAACAGTTAGTGAGCACCTACTACGTGCTGGGCTGGGCACTGAGTTTCGGGCGCGAGGTTCCGTCCCTCCAGAAGTTTCCAGTCCGGAAGAGGAGGAGAACAATGAAAATACGGGGGGCGGGGGGGGGGGGTGTTTAGCAGGAGCTGTGAGCTCACCTAGGGGGTAACGGTTGGGAAGAAATGCATTCAGGAGAGCACAGCAGGCGCAGACCTTGGTTGAGGCCAGGAGACGCACACCCCCCCCACCCGCCCGCCCCGCCCTCGGGGGGGGGGGGGGGGGGGGGGCGGGGGGGGGGGGGCAGCAGCCAGCGGGGAGGGAGAGATAGGGGAGGAAAGAGCTGTTTCCACATTTCAGGTTTCCCTTTCTCATCCGCCCTTTCTTCCAGTCTGGTCGCAAACGTCCCCGGCGGCCACTTGGTCTTACTCTGCTCTCGTTCCAATTTGGACCTTTCACCTAGACCTTTCTAGGCAGCTGAAAGGGCTCCGGTTGGTACAAGGAAAGGAGGTGCATGTTTAAGAATTTCTGTTTTGGAGTTTGGACTCCAATATAGAGCTGTCCTGGCACACAAGCAGGGACGTGCGTTCGAGACACTAGGCACAAGTTTGGGAGGAAGATGAACCCCGAGAAGATTCCACCTTTCAGCTCCTCCCTTTCTTTCCTTCTGTATTTGGACCTGACTGGGGGACACCCCTAGGGGATCCCTGTGGGAACAGGGTGTGCAGGCCTAGGTATGCAGGGTGTAGTCCTGGCCAACGTGGGCCCTGCTTTTGGGGACCCCCAAGTGGCCAGCTGGAGCAATCCCTGAGGCTCTGGGGGAGACGGAAACGGTGTCCTCCAGAGAGAGGGGTGGGTGCGGGGGAAGATGGCTTTTAACCCTCTCGGTGCCAGGGGCTCGGCTGAGTCTGTCAAGGAGGTGGGAACTTCTGTTCCGCGGTGTCAGGTGAGGAAACTGAGGCAAGGGGGCTCCGCGAGCAGCGGAGGGGACTGGACCTCCCCGCCAGAGCCTCTCCCGAGCACAGAGCAGATCCCACTCAGTGTTTCCCGTCTGGAGAAGAGGGAGGGGGCGAAGCAAGCCGGAAAGACGGTTCGTCGCCGGGTCCGGATCCCCGGGGAAGAAGCGCTCGGGCCCTTCTCTCCACCTGCAGGGCCCTCCCCCGACCTGGGCGCTGCCGAAGCCTCAGCATCCTCCCCCCACCCCGCGCCGACGCCTCCCGCCCCAGGCGGTCTCCCCTCCAGCCGGCCGCTCCCGCCCCTCTCCCAGCCGCACCCCCTCCGGGGCCAGGGGCGAGCCCCGCCCGGCGGCGAGGCCTCCCGAGGGGATGCCGCGCCCCGCGCCCCAGGTCGCCGCGCAGCGGGGCTCGGCCCCGGGCCTCCCGCCCCCTCGGCA
>NW_024412413.1:6466353-6466688 GCF_014898765.1 Herpailurus yagouaroundi | reverse complement strand
CGCGTCCCCGCTGCTCCCGGCGCCGCCGCGGCTGGACCGCCGGCCGACGGGCATGGGGAGCTCCGGGGCCTCCCGGCCGCCCGCCCTAGGGCTCTATAATCCGATTGCCCCATTTAACAGATGAGGAGGCCGAGGCTCACACGGTTGTCCCTTGAAGGTCATGCAGCCGAGTCGGGGCAGCGCCAGGACTGGAACCCGGGCCTGGAACATCTGCATTAACCTCCCCAGCCCCCGTCCCCAGCTGTGACCCGAGCTAAACGCCGTGCAGGCATTTTTCAGTGATGTGCTTGAACCTTCACAACTTCCGAGGGTCCTCGCGGCTGCTGCGCCCTGGG
>NW_024412413.1:6465073-6466253 GCF_014898765.1 Herpailurus yagouaroundi | reverse complement strand
CCCCCCCCCCCCCCGCCCTGTTGTCCCCCCTCCTCTCGGCCCAGCCTCCCCGTCAGCCCGTGACCCCCCGGGCCACCACCTTGAGACACGGGAGACTCTCCACCCCGGCCCCGGGACGGTCTGGCACTTAGTAGGTGCCTTTGAATGAATGAATCGGAAGCACATTCCTCGAGGCTCCCGCCACCCATCGCGGTCTCCGCCGACCTGGCACTTAGACGCCGCCTTTCCTCCCAGGACCCGCTGACCCCCTACGCCCCCTCCCCTTGTCCGCAGGCTCCCACCCTTGGCGCCCGCACTGACTCAGCAACTCTGCCCTCTCTCTCGGTCCACCTGCCGGTACTTCGATCATAAAACCGAAACAAGACGAGGGAAACCCTTCCAGGCCCCCCGGAAACCGCCCCCACTGCTGCCTCACATTTGTGCCTCCCTTTCCAGAAAAAGTTCTCTCCTCCTGTCTCCAGTCTCTCTCCTCCTTTGTCCCTTATGCCCCGCCCCCCCACCAGCCCACTAACGCCGTCCTTTTGGGTCCCCAGCGACCTCGTGCGTGTCACTGGAGCCACACGGAGGCTGGTCCTTGTCTCTCGGTCCCTCCAGCAATTCCCGCCAGTGTTCCCTGAAGCACCTTCCTCTTTTGGCCTCCCGGACCCACACTTGACTGGGTCTTCTCCTCCTTTGCAGACTCCCTTTTCTCCCCGGCCTCTAGAAGTTGCCACGGGCTGCGCTCAGCCCTTGATCTTCTGCTCCGTTCCCCACTCTTTACCTCGATGCTGTCGTCCAGGCTCGTGGCTTCCGGAGACATCTATCTGCTGATGACGCCCAGGTGTGGCCCGCAGCCCAGACCTCTCCCCGCACGCACGTACCTAACTGCTCCCTTACAAGGCTCCAGCCAGCGGCCTGATCTCTGCCCATGCTGCCCTGCGACTTCCCCATCTCAGCTGAGGACGGTTCCATTTTCCAAATACTTGGGCCCCAAACCGTGACTCCTCTGTGCCCACCGCACACTTTCCCCACGCTCACTCCAACAGCAAGTCCTGATCCGATCTGCCCTGAAAATATGGCCAGAATCTGACACTCCTCATCCTCCACCCCCCCACCCCACCCCCACCCCCACCCCCGGCCCAAGCCACTAGCCCCCTCTTCCCCGCCCCCACCTCCTCTAGCTGGTATTCCTGCCTCCCCC